>NW_014557061.1:56102-72795 GCF_001313825.1 Dinoponera quadriceps | reverse complement strand
AGGGGGGATTATACTATGCAAAAACAATTGTTAGACTACAGTGATTTGCGTCCATCGATATTAAATTTTCTGGTCATAAAATAATTTATCTAGTGAAAAGTAGATTTGCCAAAATGCATTACTATCTATGTGCTCAAAAATTTTCTCTGACAACTCTTCTTATGTTATATAATACATTTTATTACGATATCATGGCTTCTTTTCATAACTGATTACAATTTACAATGATCTTTTTGATGTGTGATAATAGACATAACATGATCTTTACTTTCTCCATTGTTGTTTCGCGCAACGTCTCTTCTTTCGTAGAAAATAGTTNACTTTCTCCATTGTTGTTTCGCGCAACGTCTCTTCTTTCGTAGAAAATAGTTCTTTAATATTCTAATTTTTCAAAACCGAAAAAAAAAATATTAAAAGCGTAATGAGCATGTTCTTTCTACTATATTACTTTGTAATTTTTCACAAATAATTAAATATCTCATATATAAATATATTACACTCTGTACTGTAACATTATAAAATGTCCCATTTTATATGAAAAACAGCACAGACAGTAACACACTCAGCATTTTGAATTACGAGAAATAATTTTATTAATGCACGTATATGTACACACACATACATGCGCATGCGCGCGGTGTGTATGTTGTATATATATATATATATATATATATATATATATATATATATACATATACATACATACATACACATATGTACATGTGTGTGTATGTATGTGTATATATAAAACCTCAGACTCTAAATGCGACCAAAAGGACAACAATATACAAAGGCATCCATGTACAGAATAAAAGTACGAGAATTAACTTCGAGACTTAAATAAATATTATGATACGTATGTAGCAATGATAATGTAAGATTCTCTTTATTATGCATATATGGTTGCTGCTGTATCGTTGTCCTAAATCAACTGATCATGCCAGGTAGCTATAAGTATCCTTCTGACCCTCTGTGCGTTCCAAATACTCTTTTTCAATTAAAATATCTATACATTTCTGAAAGAATCCAACTTTTTGTCAAATAAATTGATACGATAATAACATATGAGATATTTTTATACTTTTTACCATATACACACTTACATATCAAGGTACTCTTGTAAATTAACAATTTTATAAGAAAAAGCTTCAATTCAAATAATTACTCACCTTGATAACATGCACTCTTGGCTTGAATCTGGAACTTAATTGATTCAAAACTTCTGCTACTAATTGTTGATGTTTCAATACTTTCCGCATTTTCATAATTCTAACGATTGCTGCTTGAATTAAAAGTTTTCTATCTTCTTCTATATGTTTGTGTGTGGTTTCTTGTTCAACCTTTAATTCCGTTTTCATTGGTATATTAATATTCACCCGTAATTTCTTGCTACATTGAACAAATAAGATAATTAGATCGATTGCTAATAAATAAAATTTCATGTATACAAAAGAAATTGCATATACTTCTTGTATCCCGTAAAAAGTTCTACTGTCGATAGCGGTGTCAGTTCAGCTACATCATCGCTAGCTGCGGTTAAAAGTTTGGCTTTCAGAAGTATTTGAATAACCTGTGTGTGTATGTGTGTAAATCATATATAATTTTTAATATCTTGCTATATACTGTAACCGCAACTTATCACACTCATTACACACTTCACATTACCTGTAGTAAAAAATCCATTTTTATCTGCGTAGCATAATGTAGTTGCTGTATTGTCCATGATGTAGATCCATTATATTGCAGCAAGACAGCCATTTGGAAAGTCGAGGCTTGTAATGTGTACCTGTTCTTGAAACAATTGGTATGTAACTCCCCTTTAGACATATTGTACAACCAATTTAATTTTCTGCCGCTATGCTGTGAGCTATAGAAAGTAGTAAACCTATGTACAGATCGTTCTAGCTGAAAATAATAATAATAATTGCGAGTGAGTTTGAATTCAGAGAAAATATCTTAAATTATGTTCGATCGATCGATTAACTAGTTAGTGGAAAATGATATTTTGGTGGAAAAACACCATGCTTTTTTACCTCTGTTGGCAAAGAAAATGTGAAAGACTGTTGAAATGGCCATGAACCAGAAGACAAAACTTGTATACTGAAGTCCACATCTAATGGTTCAGCAGATCTTACCAAGTGTCTTCTGAACTGTTCGTTTAAATCTTTCGACACGCCAATATCCTACGCGTGAATAACAGACTGCTATAATATTACACTGCATGTATGCATGGTATTGATGGATAATTTTTAATAAGAACAGAAATTCTGTCTTGGTATCTATCGATAGAATCTATCGGATGGAATCTATGTTTAACTTGTACATTGCAAATTAATGCAAATGCAAAATACAAGAAGGTAACTCCTACCTGAAACATGCGTTGTAACTTTGAAGTATATTCAAATCCACAAGCTTGCTTCAACTTAGAGATCATGGAAGCCTCTGCGTCATCGCTGGCAGACATGTGTTGCACCAATCGTTTCGCCAACATTTTGCTATAGAATTTCTGAAATACATCTTTATCTTCGATGTATTTAAACACTACCATCTACAAATAGGATTACAGAAATACAATTAGCTTCATATTGTTTGCCATGAGCACGACGAATACGCAAATGCTTGAAATGCTTTGTTATAAATTATGGCACTTACGACTTGATTGAGAGTATCTTCAAGCTCTGCTTCTTCTGGGTTTTTACTGCTCTTTTTGAGCAGCAAGTCACAGTATTTCGCTAATAATTCAGGTGACTTACTGCTGCTATTTGCTGCTCTTGTAACAGAATTGGCATTGATAAATCGACCACAAGCCTTATCCAAAGCTGCTACAAAACCGCTATCGTTGTTAAATGCAACCAACACTAAAGCATTATACTTCTTATGCACTTCCAAAATAGTGTTCACGTATACTTTTGGATCCTATAGAAACAGATATCACATCATGTTATCATCAGCAGTCCATTGATCTCTCTCCATCTCTCTGTGCGTGTGTGTGTGTGAATAGTTACAAAGTAAATTAATTATTTAATTAAATTTAACTATTTAATTTAATTCTTCAGTCTTCAGCTCTATATTTAGGCCTCTCATTAAGGCCGGATAAGATGGACAGAGATGAATTAAAATTCAGATTCAAATTCAGTAACTCAATATATCACAGCTCAAGAACGTAAATTTTAGTTACATTAAAATCTATACGCACATTAGCCGCAGAATCGCCACATTTATCTATAGCCGCGAGTCCCTGATTAGCTATGTGAGTTTCTAAAAGATTTCTCAATTCTCCAAGGCCATTCGGTATTCTCGCTACTAGTTGGTACATTCTGCCTAAATCTGTATTTTTATCAGCATTCAAAAGATTCTGAAATTCAGCATGAAATATGTCCATATGTTTTTCAATAAGCACCCTTTCACATGTCTTCGCTAATCGTTCGTGAGTTGTTTGATGTAAGTAAACGCGAACTCGTTTTTGTTCTTCCAATAATCTCTGTTCTGCCTGTACAGAAAAAAAAAGAATTTAAGATATATGAATTTAAGATATAAGAATGTAAGATATTTTTTATATACTTCGATGCCTCATACCTTCTTCATATACTCTGTTACAGGATTTTGTCTGAGAAAATTCAAACTTTCGTTAGAATAGAAACGTTCTGTATCTTCGAGGAATTGATTTTCAAAAGAATCTTTATACACCGTTAGATTTTGTCCTTTAGCACCTGGATCTTCTTCATTTAAACCCAATTCTACGTAACAATTAATAACACCACTGACTAATCGGGTATTAATTGTTTCTCCATTGCGTTCTCGAACGATTAATTTAAGCACTGCACTAGTAACCTGAAAAAAAAAACATAAAACAATATATATTTACTACGAGAACATTAGTCAATAAATTCAGCAAAAGGATGTTTCTCTTCACACCTGTTTGTTTAAATGCTTAAATAAATTATCTCGCCAGGTAACCAGGGCTAATTGATAAATTTCATAAATTCCTTTTCGACCTTCCTCGCATTCTCTGCGTACCCAATGACGATTCAGATATGCACATACACCATTTAACACTTTACTACTAAATTGATATTCCTCCCACTGTCTTGTGTAAAACTGCAGCACATCTTCATCCATCAAGTCAATTCCATGCTGCCGTACATACAATAATCATATTTACAATAATCATTTGTATTGTAACGAAATATTTAAAATAAGGTGTAATAATAACTTTCTTTCTAAAGCATGGCGTTTACATATTTACTTTGAGTAAACTAATAAGATAATTCCTAAGAAAGTCACGCAGACGTTTGTATAATTCCAATCCTACTAATTGTGCACCTCCTTGTGAAATTTGCCCTTTCTTACTCTTGGTCGATGTTCTGGTCAATTGTTGATGAACACTCGTACAATAATCATATACATGTCTGTAGAAAGTAGTAGTTGGGGGAATGTAGCAAGAAAATATCTCTTGTAAGGATTAGATTAGAAAGAAAAGAAAATAAACAAGAAATATTTTATCGATATCGAAAGGATACGTATACAGTTCTATGTATCTTGGTTTTGACATACACTGTCTATTATACACCTGTTCTATGCCTTCACGTAAATCTCCCCAAATTTGATCCAAGTCAATTTGTTTTAGGCCTGGAGGGCCTCCATGATGACTCCCAGCTCCTCCACCGCCTCTATGCCCAGACATTCTGTTTTTTTTATATGCTTGTCGAGTGAGCGTCACTGTTACTATGTATTACTATAATTTCTATAGAAATAAAAGAAGAAGATTAATATTCAATAATATAATATAAATAATATAATATAAATAATATAATATAAATCAATATAGATATATATATATATATATATATATATATATACATATATATGATTATATGCACGCACGTGCGTGTGTGTTATTGTATATATATATATGTATTGTCATACCAATTATCACAAGTTACAGATACATGAAAATGAACAAGCACAAAGACACAAACAATATATTTTAAATATACATAAAATTGAGATGAAATTAATATCTTTTATTCAAAATATTCTAATTTGACATCAATGAACAATTATCATTGTGCTTTAAGTTAAAATACGTATCTTTTTTTGTTATTGTCGTTGTAAATTAAATACAAAATTTATAAATAGAAAGGAAGGAAGGAAATTTGCACAATTGGCAACAAAAATTATGCAAATTTCACTAAAAAATTGCAATGCAATACATGTAAAATTTATGCATTTACGTGCGCGTACATCATTCATTTATATCTCAGTTAAGATTAGTAGAGAGTGACAACGTAAGAAAGATATGTTTCTCATGTATTATAACACCTTTTGCAATAGTAACAAACGAAAGGAAAAACACAATTAATAAAATGCGAAGTCTTGAAACAAAACCAAGTAGAGTAAGTAGAGAAAAAAACGCACTCTCACCTGTCGACGTTCACCGCATAACAGGCAGCGACGACCGAGGCAGAGAGACGGCAACTCGCCGTGAAGACGCAGTAGAGCCAGCTTTGTGTTCCGCAATCAGCGAACGTCGGACGAACACGGCGTGCGTCGACGTTGCGCTTTTCTTCGCGGAAAATATGCCACCGAATTTTTTTTGTTTTGTTTCCTACTTACGTCTTCGACAGACCGCGCACTAACAAGCGCAATAAAATTACGCAAATACTCTCTCGAATGTACGTGCCCAAAAACTACTTACGACCGCAGATCCGCTGCTGCTGTTGCTGCTTCACCTCTGACAGGTTAGGTCACAGAGTAGCCAACCGCATGTAGCAAATAATCGTCTCTACAAACAGGCGTGTTGTGCGTAGCTCGGCATCTGTCTCTTGACCTCCCCCGAGTGTCCCTAAAAAGCTTGAGAGCTTGAGAGCTTGTGTGCTACCTTGAATGGCTGGATTCTTAACAGAGAAAGCAGCTCACGCTGCTGGAATCCCATAATGCGCGAAAATTCTCAGCAGAATCACGCGCGCGAAGCCAACGAGAGAGACCAATCACAGCGCCAATTCCGTTCTTTTCCGTGAATGGCTATGATGGCTGGTCTCAAACTTTCTAGGCTGTGAAATGCTCTGATTGGCCGCGCGTTCTGTTCTGCTAGACTGCGTTCGAGAACCTGTCGCCTTGGTTTAAAGCCAGAGGCACACGGAGCGTTTTTTTTTTTTGCTAGTTTACTTGCGTTATCCTATGTTGGCTATTTTGCTGGCTGTCTTGAAATGACTCCTCTGCTGACCACGTTGCTGGCTGTTCTGCTGGATTTTCGTAATAGATCAGGTGCTATTTTTCTTGAGTGGTCTTGTGTTGGTTCATTGTAAGGACCAATCAGGACGTTGCCTCAGTTCCTATGACCAAAGTTTTCACTTTAAAAGTATCGTTTGTCAAATGAGACGGAATTACGACATCCACTACGTATAAAAGAAATGAAAGTGAAAAAAAGAAATAGATAAATGAAGCCATTAGTAGTTTGATAGAAGCTTAAAGCTCGCACCGTGTAAAGCCAAACCAACATTACGGCCAGCAGTGCTACCAACATAGCTGCCCACACGGCAGCAAATCCAGCTAGCAATCCAGCAAGAAAAAATGTTCCGTGTACCGCTGGCTTCATTATCGTTACTCGCATCACCGTTCGAGAACTCTAAGTTGCGTTCGGAAATCCACATTGTGTGCACACCTCAGTCACTGAAGTCACAAAAGCATACCAAAAAGTGATGTTTCCGAACATAGCTTGGGTGTTACAGAACAGCTGGTGTTTAGTAATGTGCACACAGTGTGGATTCCCGAACGCAAATCTAGTGCGTCGTCGCCCGCGTTATAGCTTCTGTCCACATCAACATGATGTTTTTCGGTAATGGCTTCTGTCCACAGGACGTGATAACGCTTGCCGCGTCTTGGGCAGAAGCCATAAGAAGTTTATTGGTTACCGCGCTAACTTTCCTCGTGCAGCAAGCGTTGCCACATCCTGTGGGCGGAAGTTATTAATGCGTTCGATAACTAGTTAGAACTAATGTCTATAAAAGAGGTGTCACACCATGTCACACCACGGTCTTCATTTTACCAGGGCTAATAATCTAAACTCTGAACAACACGCGTATGCATGTAGAGTACCATAGTTATTGAAAATTGCTCCAGCCCAAGTTAAAGTTAAGCAAGGTTAGCAAAAAAATAATAATTGGAAATAAAAGCATAGGGAAACGCTTCTGACATAAATCACTTAAAAACGGCCATTTCATTTGCACCAATATGATATTTGGAAAAATTGAAGAAGTTGACCTTGAAGTATCATTTCGATCTTGACTCTGAAAAGTTAAAATGATCTGAAGATCATCATCGAATGATCCTCTCGATACCGAATGAACATATTTTGTAATTTGACCTAATTCTAATAACAGATAAGAAGGAGTGATAAAATAAATAATATTACATACAGTGGCTAACGAAAGTATTCGAACGGTTAGATTTCTTATCTTTAGCAAATAAAATATGTATGTTAATCCTGAATATTTAAAACAATTTAGTGTCTATAGCAAGAAGGAAGTCCCAAGATTATGTTAGTAAAATTAGAAAATAATCCAATCGCATATATAGTGTTTACGACAGATTTTCTTGAAATACGCACCAGGCATGGGTAACAAAAGTATTCGAACGCCGGAAATATTGTTACATTTTTATCTGTAATCTCTAATCTACTAAAAACAATATATGAGAAACGTAAACATATAATTTATTTACACATTTTTTACATTCGTGTGACATCTTTTTTGTAGAAACAATATCTCTCTTACAGACATATTTTTTTGTTTTTTACACATTTTTCTGATAGAGGCGATATTATATCACTGTCCTACACATGCAATACAAATTTGCTTTTCCGCTCCGCAGTTCAGTTTTTCGGTTACAAAATGTTTTCCGCAGTTATCAAATCTAAATGTTCACGTGTCACTGTCATGGTGCGAGCAGTACTGTTATTATTTTTTAACGCATATTTTATAACGCAAATTGAATTTAATGTCTCAGTCGATATATCATTCCTTTTCCTCGTATTCGCATCTGGTATAACAGAAATTGCACGCTTAGTCTCAGCATTTGAGTGAGGGAGAGCTCTCACAACACTAAGAAGTGAACGCAAATTTGGAAAACAAGATTCGTTTCTTTCGTCATTCGTAGAAAAGAAGCCAATCTTCATCCACATATCGTCGAATGATAACTTGGACAACTCGTTTTTCGTACGTGGGTCAATTTCATATAAAAATTTCCATTCATTTTCAATCGAGTCTTCGTCAAGTACGTCGCATAATCTGCGTTTAACTTGAAGCACTTTACGAAATGTGGAATTTCGATCACAATCGAATAACGCGGATCTACTTGCAAATACATTAACTAGTTGCAAAAAAGTATCATCGACAGGGAGATGATTGCGAATGTGTTCACTTGCTTTAACATAAAATTGCAAGCAGTATTCTCGAACAAGACTGATGTCTGTCTCAGACAGAATTCCCTGATTCAATTGGCCTTGCAAATATTCATTACACTCGACACCAAAATCAATTTCCTCTAAAGAGAGCTGATTAATGGGATCGGAGAAATTCAAATTCCTTACGGTATGGTTACAGGATATTTCGGGGTCTAATAATAATAAGTTGGGTTTGATAAACTTTTTAAGGAACCAAAACAGCAATTCCATCGAAGAAGTTTGCAACTCGTGAATGACGGTATTTCGTGTTTGGAATTTAGCATTGTACTTATTGAAAGCGTCAAGTGTAAATTCTAAAAAGAAAAAATAAGCTTTTGTCGTAGGATTCCGAAAAATTGAGATTAGATCATCGTCTGTAGGACGAATATTTTTGCATGTCTGTTCCATCAAAAAATTACCCAAGGCATTCCACATTTCCAAAATTCTTTGAATAAACTTGTGACGCATTTGCCAACTCATTTCAGCATATTTCAAAATTGTCAGGGATGATTTTTCATCAAAGGACGTGATAAAATCTCGAAAAATAGCTGTCTTTTTTGAGCTACCACTGATGAATGTAGAAATACCTTTGATAAAATGTTCACAATCTCGAGGAAGTATTTTGCAGGCCTCTTTCGCCGCCACCATTGAAGAATGGCACACACAAGGAAGTATAACAAGATCTGGATTCTTTGCGCTTAATATTGTTTTGAAAGAACAATTTTTATCCTCCGCCGTCGCTGAAGCATTATCGCAAGCAAGACTAACGATCGATCGAAGTGAAATGTTCTTTTTCAACAATTCATTTTTGAAAGATTTGAAGATCTTGCTAGCGGAACAATCGATTGCATCCAAGTGAATCATTTGGAGTAATTCACATCTAACATTTAACGTTTTCGGTTCTATATATCGGACCATTAGTGACAGCCATTTACCGTTCCTCTTATCTGACGTTTCGTTCTCATAAATTGAAAATTTATGTTCTCTTAAAACTTTAGTAATTCTATTTGTTTCCTCATGACAAACATTATTAGTAATCTGTGTTAATTTTTTCTTCTCTAAATACATTGTCTGTAAAATACCGTGTTCATTTCCAATATCTTTCATTAGTGAGAGTAAATCAGATATGATTGTAAACGATACATTCTTTTCAACGAAGAAGGTAGCTAATCTTAATTCAGCAATTTTTACACGATCGTTAAAATCAAAATCCTTTCGTGAGTGGGACAAAGATTTAATCATCTCAGATTGTTCTAAATTAACCGTTTCTATGGAAGATGTTCTATTTGTTATTTCGAAATTGCTAATATTACAATCCAGATTTTGTGCCTTCATATTTTTCAAATGACTTTCTCTTCTAGAATGTTTCTTTATTTCTGAAACACCACAAGCCAATATAGCTTTGCAGGCCTTGCAGAAAAATTTTGAAGGTTCATTAGGAACTTCTTTTACCCAATTTCTCCATGAAGGATTATCATCGAACCATTGATATTGAAACCGTTTGGAATAAACTGTTTTGGACTTGTTTTTAACAAGTTTTTTATCATCCATTTTAACAGAGGGTTGATCAAACAATTTTATCAAACAATTTTTTTATCAAGTATCACAACAGTAATCGAGTTGAAGAATAATATAATTATACATTTGTCATTATTCAGTTCAATCGTGAAACAATAAATATGTGTTCGCCAAATGCATAGCTTTATAATTTATGTGTCACAAAATCGTAAAAAAGATTTTTAACTACAGCTGCTACTTTTCAATAGCAAGAGACATCACAGACACGGTGTGTAACCGAATGTAGTTCAACACAAAATGTTCTAAGTACACACAGTATTAAATTTAAAACGTCACAGTAGACAGCCTGGTTTTTGCTCGTTAAATTGCTGTGTGTGCTGTGTATGTGTATGTATGTGTGTGTGTAGCTTACATCTTCTTTTTCTTGCTTTTCAGGTGGCTTCTTCGGCAACCCTCATGGGCACGGAGCGCCGAACACGCTATTTTCCTATTGACAATTGTTAATTTTGATATTTAATTACTTAATTGGATGATTAGTTAGATAATTTTACAGATTAGACCTGATTCGATTATTACCGAAGCAAGTATAATATATTAAAAAAGAAAAAATACGCGTTCACTAAAGAACTAGAAATCCAGAAAACCATATCTGCACATTATGATGAACAAACAAAAATTGAAGTAGTACGAAAGCAACTTACCGACTATAAAACTGGAGATTGTATAGTCACACTACACTGCTACTGACTGACGATGCTAGGCTAGACGTTCTAAAACCCTATTCTCAATCATAGGTCAGCAATTTTTTATTGCTGCATTGGTAGCACACTAACTTGCACTACTACTACTAGTTCTCTTATGACTTCTGTGCACAGGACGCGGAATTGCTTGCCACGCGGCAAGGAGTGATGCGGCAGCCAATAAACTTTTAGTTCTAGTGGAAAAACGACACGTTGATAGGCTACCGCGTGAATTTCCGCCGCGCGGTAACATTGCCGCGTCCTGTGGGCAGAAGCCATTATCCTCCCTTTCCCACAAAATCTTAAGAAGATGTGAAGCTTCATATTTTTTTTATTTTCTCAACCTCAGCACGGGATCTATCGTATTCGTACCCAGCCGCTATTTAATAATTCAAATAAGCCACATTAGTTAATAATTTTTATTTTATTAAATAATAACTATTAACTCATAACTCTAGTACTAAGAGCGACCGTCAAAAACATACTCAAATATCACCCGATTAGGAAAATTCCCCACATCTAGGAGAAACACCCACAAGTCAACTCGCTTTGAAAATCTAATGGCTTTACCCACAGAACGCGGCAATGCTTGTTGCGCGACGGAAGTTCGCGCGGTAGCCAATCAACATGCCGTTTCTTGATAAGAACTAAGAGTTTATTGACTACCGTGCGAACTTCCGCCGTGCGGCAAGCGTTGCCACGTCCTGTCGGCAGAAGCCATAAGGCAAATACTCATGCACTCCCGTTGATATATTATATGTATATTTCAGTGGTTTAGTCTGTCGAATTTTTCACGAAGCTTTAGACGAATACGTTAATATTGACAGACGTACAATAAGTATTACGTATTAAAATGGGTTTAAATCCAGCTACAAAGCAGAGAATAGCCATTGTCCTGAATGTGAGCAAATTTGCATTTCAGTGGGGTTTTATTCCTGCCGTTCTTTATTTAGGTTAGATCTTAAACTTAATGAAATGGATATTTCTTATGTGCACGACTAAGTAAAACTACGTAAATTGATATTGGAATTATAATATTTTTCATTTTTAGGTTTTAGCAAAGGTGCAGATCCAGGCATGCCTAAATTAACTCTTATGAAGTAAGTGGACTAATTAAAAAGTTAAAATAAAAATAATTATCTGATCATGTCGTCAGAAGTTTCTTTTTGAATTAAATATTTTTCATGAATAGTAGATTGTGTGCTATGTTGAATGTTAATATGTAAAATTGTTTTTTAGCTTATTATGGCAGTGAGATCTAACCACAAATATATATACTTCTATTTCACAAAAAGTATGTGCAAAAAATCATCAATATTGCATAGATATATCAAAGATTGTCTTATCTCCCATCGTATTTCCCATCAAACTAACAACCAGATAATGTATTGTTAAATATGTGTGTACTTATTAAATAATATACAATATGAAAATAGTAAATAATTATTTTATTTCTCGAAAGATTCATGACAAAATCATAAGAAAAGAGGTTAGAAAAATAAATTTCATATCAAATTAATTTTGCAACTATTTTTTGATAGTTCGAATAAAAGTGTTCGGACAATTTTAACAATTTTGTGTTGAATTGATCACAAGTATCATTTTGTGGGAACATTTTTTTATTTGAACGTATAACGCAAGAGTTGTTGGCGTGTATTTTCTTCTGACGTTATTAGATAAGAATGCTTGCAACGAGGGAGTAAGAGCCTTAAAGATAAAAAATACACCAAAATCTTCGGCAAATGTTTGGAAGTACTACTCCACTGAAAGTCGCGTTTCTTCTGGTAGTAATCAATAAAACAAATTATAAAAAGATATTTAACGTTAATTAACGTTTTAAAGAGGGGACATAAGGGGCATTTTTACCTGACAATTTAAGTTTTATTTTCTGTCGAACTTCTTTTTTTACACATCTATATTCTAACCACATCTACATTCTATATTCTAACCATACATACACTTATAATCTAACCGAGATCGAAATAAAAAACATTGAAAGAAATGAAAAAATTGATGGACGTTTTTTTTCAAAATTACTTTGGTACGACATATACTGCAGTTACGACATATTCGACTGNTATATATATATACACATACATTTATGTGTATATATAAATATATATATATAAATATATATATATATATATATATATGTGTGTGTGTGTGTGTGTATGTGTGTGTGTGTGTGTGTGTGTGTGTGTGTGTATGTAAGTATTGCCTGTTAAATTTTTTAAAAACAGAAATGTTAAATGTAATAATACTATAAACAATAAGTATTGTTGTAAGAATGTCCGTTATTTTTTTACAGAGACATTAACCCTTTTAGTGCCGAGCAAAAGTATCGTACCTATGCGAAAAATACCGAGCCAATTTGACGAATTTGCTAAGGTTTGGGAAAAAGCTCATAAAAACCAAACTAAAAATGATATTTACAAAATTCAAAAAGCAGCATATTACGAAATAAAGAAAGAATAAAGTAATGCCAGTTGTATTTCAATATTTGTTGAAAATCATACGAATAACATCAATATAAAACATGATGAAAAACAGAAACAAGTTTCTCTTCTACAAACAATATTTGCACATAAGAATAATCATCGTTTGATCACAGTTTTATGTAGATCACGTAGTATGAAGTATAAGTGTTACATTTTCAATCATTTTTAACAAAATAACTAATATCAGACCTGAGAATGAGTTTCTACCTTATCGCTCCAGCGTATACAGAGCCTTGGCACCAGCATAGAATATAACAAAAAGTTAAACCCAAAAACAATTTTTTAAATTCTTTTGCAATGAAATTAGACCGTTTATAATGTTTTATAAATTTATTTTGAGATAGAGTTTTCTCGCAATGCGAATAGTAAGACGCCCTCGGATACGCGACGATATATCGTCGTGAGGCACTAAAAGGGTTAAATAATTATATATATATATATATATATATTTTTTTTTTATTGCTTTTTTCGATAGTACATTGCGTATCATCTAATTTTCAAATTTGAAACTCAGTTCTAAGATGGAATCATTCCTTATTTCTTCTTCGTTTGAGAAGCTGTACGACGATTATGATTGCCTTGTGAACTCTTATATGTATTTTTCTTATGTCCTTTAGAAGTAGAAACATCTTTGTCTTGCTCTTGACTTCCAGATTTCCCTTAAATAAAAGAGGAAGAAATGCGTATGTTACATTACGTACCTTAGCGTGTATATATATATTTGTGTGTGTGTGTGTGTGTGTGTGTGTGTGTGTGTGTGAGCGCACGCACTCACATATAAAAATGAATGAACTTATGATTTCAAGTATTATAACCGATAAAAAAAAATATCTTTTTAATAAAGAGATTTTCTTTACATTTACATGATAAAAAATTGATCTTTTTATTACATATTTGTCAATACGCTTCAATAGCTTAAAGTAGTTGCCTGTAGAATAACTGAACCTGGAGAAGCAGATTCTCTGCTGTAAACTTTTGATGACAGAGCAGCAACAAATCTGATACAGAATTTGTTCTATTCGACGATGTTACTAAATCGCCAGAAATCTGACTAGAAGCTTGCTCATATGACTATACTATGCCAACACGACAGATTGACGACAGAAACCGAGCGTCAAACCTTGTTGCGCGTAGCATTTTGGCGACAGGTTCTGTCGCCAATCTGCCGTCAAACACATGTCAGCAAACTCTATCGACAGAACACACATAATCTCAATACAGATCGCACGCACACACACAAATATCTCTGAATTTGTCGACAGATCTTGATCGAATCTGTCGCCAATCTATTGGCAGACTGCTAACAGATTGCTGACTGGGTAGTGGTGGTGGTGGTAGTGGTGGTAGTAGTAGTAGTAGTAGGTAAACCTATCTTCTCAGAAATCTTTTCAAATTTTAACAGCATGTTATAAACATTTAGTACATACACAGATTTATCTAACTGTGCTTCTTCGTGTTGTATTAACCATTCTAATTGTATCGTCATGGATCACTAACTACCTTAATAAAATTGTTAAGAAATGCTAAGAAAAATGTACACACACAAATGAGTACATACACAAATGAGTTTGAACATACCTACTACATTAGATGAATATTTACATCCTGTTGTTGATTGTTTCCGTTGTTCTGTTTTAGCACACAATTCCATTGGGTTTAATACAAAATGATCGATGTTTTGTATTAACTTTTCATTTTCAACTCCTATTTCGTCTTCGGAATTAGTATCATATTTATCACTTGTGCTAAGAATCTGAAAATAAGATTTGTCATGTATATTGTAAGAGTTAATATTCATAAATTTATTATGAAATTATTTATTAAAACTACTATTATAAAATATTTAAACCAACTGTTGAAGTAGGAAAAGCCCTAGAATCTATTTCTGTGCAATCTGTTGCGTTATTTCGAATATTATGGATATCATATGTGTCATCATATTCATCATCGTAATCATCTATAATATTATATTTCTGATAAATGGATTTGTCAATTTCAGATTTATCGTTCAACATTTCATTTGCATCCTTGTATTTTTTTTTTCTAGAAAAAAAGATGTTTATTCAATGTAATAGAATTAGTATTAAAAATTTTTTGACACAATCTATATAAAGTTTTATATAGATTTGTGTGTGTGTGTGTGTGTGTGTGTGGGTGTGTGTGTGTGTGTGCGCGCGCGCGCGTGTATATATATGTGTATAAATTTACTTTTTTCCTTTATAAGTTTTCGGTAGAGCTGGAACATCAAATTCATCGTTATCGAAAATATTTAATCTTCGAACATCTGTAGCGGAATTTATAGCAACTGGTGATTTCTAAAAGCACATAACATAGATAAAATGTGTTTTTTCATTATTATATAATAAAACTTATACAATCATATGTTATATACTTATACAATCATAAGTTATTTACCATTGGATCTGGTGGTACGCATAGTAATGTTTCATTTAATTTTTTCAAATTAGGTGGTAAAGTGTTTTCTAGAACAGCATTTATCACAGATGCAACGTTATAACTATAATGTTTTAAACACATCTGGAAGTTTTAGAGAGAAAACAATTGTCATATATAAATTTAGATATATATAAATTTTACAAACATTATGTAATATACTTTATTACAATACTTATAACTTGCTAAGATAGTATTTGAAACAATATTACAAAATACTTTATTATAGTTTAATGTAAATACCAGAATTGGAAAAGTTACTTTTGAAAAGTAACACATTTTATTATCGTTTCTCGTTACCATTGAATAAAATGTAATTTATTACAGTTATCCAGTTATCCAAGAAATAATCAATCGTTATAAAATTTTGAAGACTTTTTTTAAGATTCGCTTCTGTCCATTAAATATACATGTATCGTAAATGTACAAAGTAATAATGGTAAAAGTAATAATTATATTTGTTACCTGTATCTATCTAAAAAAAAAATATAATTGTGTGCAATTAATGCGTTACTTGTAAACTTTGTGTAAATATTCAATGCTTTGTCAAATATTTTTAAGTAGTTTAACTTTTATTTATTCATAATGACAATTTAATCTAATATAATCATTTTTTTCCTTTTTACATCTTTAAAACATAAAATCGAGCATTAAATGTCAGTAAGCAGTATTGTCCGGTAGAAAAACCAACTATACAATGGTAACACAACATCAACTTTATAATTTCCCACACAACAATGTAAATGTTATATATGATGTATAATATATAAGCGTATATAATGCACGATATATCATGTAACAGTTATATTGTTGGGTAAGAAATTATAACATTGATTTTACGTTACTAATAATTGGTGTTTACTCCGTGTTAATACACATGCATATAATTATTTTATAAAATTACGATGTAGTTTTCTATCGTGCTAATGTTAAATATACGAATGGAACTTTTACCTGTATGAAATCTTCATTATAACCACATAAGATTTCTTTTACTTTTAAAATAAGAGACGTCAAATCGTCAGAATCATTCGAAATAC
>NW_014557061.1:52629-56014 GCF_001313825.1 Dinoponera quadriceps | reverse complement strand
AGAATCATTCGAAATACCTTCTATCTTCTTGTTTATATAGTCTACATTATTACAATGTTCGTTTCGTTGATTATTTTGAACGCCACTAGCAACATCTGCCTACATAGTATAACACAAAAAATTGTTGACTAATAACATCGATTCATAAAATAGCTATTTGCAAAACAGTTACTTACATTTATATCTTTGAAGGATACATTAGTTGGTATCTTAGTGTCTCCGATTGATGCATGCAGCAAATTTAAAATATAGTCGCTATTTATTGTATCACTAATTATATTATGTAAAAAAATTTTTGTCTTTTTATTTTTAATAAAATAAACTTTTCACAGATGCAGACAGATGATTCTCAAGAAAGTATAAAAAATATAAGAGGATATTCTCTTGCTTATTTTATGAAGAAAATATGTCCTATGAACATATGTCTATAATATACAATATATAAAATGCTTTGTTTTCAAAATCATGAGGTGTCAAAGTTGAGAAAAGAATAAGAAAATTTCGAAAATCCAGAAAATGCTTAGATATATTTTGTGTGTGTGTGGTATTAACCCATTTGTATCATTCGGAAAAGTGGAAAATTGGCTCATATCACCAAAATATTTTTTTATTGTATAAAGATAGAAATGTTTCAAAATGCATAAAAAACAAAAAACAAAATGGCGTACGCAAAGAATTTGCATTATTTGCAAAGTGCAAATTTTTTGAAATTGACATAAACCTATTTCGGGACATCACTGTTCTGATGTACGGTGTTTCAATACTCTTGTCCGTGCTCCAACAACTTTGTAATGTACATTTTTGGACCAGAGATATCACATTTGCACTATCATCGGTGCAAAATAAACTTTCAATTCCTCTACAGAAACTTTTGTGAAACTCGGATCGTTTTTACCAAATCAATTAGTTTCCATTACAATGTGTTCAAGAATTTCCTGTCCAAGAAATAATCCGTAAACGTTCTCTTTAATAAAATGTGTAATATCCTTATTTACACCACTAACAGATATAAATTTATGCAATTTAGATTGATCATTTTTTTCTTCCCATTCAAAATCACTTACACTTTGATCACTAGCACTATCGTCATTTTCAGAAAATATCGTAATAATACGTCTACGTTTTGTAGGCTTAATTACTTTTTCACTACTATTAGAATCACAACCCTCCATTTTCATCAAAATTTTTTGCCTTTACCCGGAGAAATATTTTAATCCGTTTGCAATCATCACTCTTCATTAACTGCGTGCATATGTGCTGTGGCTATGATGCACAAAACACTAGCGCGCATATCTGCGCTTCGGTAATAATGGCCAGGAAAATTCCGCGCATATATGAGCTTATGATGCAAATGGGTGAAGAACAATTTTCCAGTACCGATAAAACCGATTTTTAGATCCACCAGAGGCATACGTATGGGTAATTATATTAATTTACTTTTTTTAATAAACGGTATACCATTGTGTTTTCCAAGTTGAATATTTTTTTAAATCCTGAACTATGGTTCTTAATACTACATGTATGCACA
Organism: Dinoponera quadriceps; assembly: GCF_001313825.1. Lineage (NCBI taxonomy): Eukaryota > Metazoa > Arthropoda > Insecta > Hymenoptera > Formicidae > Dinoponera > Dinoponera quadriceps. The sequence continues at coordinate 54,486 of NW_014557061.1, read as the reverse complement.
TCAAATTTGAATAAAATATCTCTAAGCATTTTCTAGATTTTCGGAATTTACATATTCTTTTCTCAACTTTGATACCCTGTGTTGAAAACAAAGTACTTTAGGACATATGTTCTTATAACTTTTTCTTCATAATTCTTCTATTTATATATATATATATATATAATATATATATATATATAAATTAGAAAGTTTAATACTTTATGTTTTGGATTTATCATCCGCCAAGGAATATCTCCTTTTTTGTACTACTTATGAATCAGTCCGTGTAACGTATTATTATATGATTATATTTTAAAAAGGATACACATCAGGATACAGTTTTGATATAACCTTAAGATCATGTTCAATTGGATGCAACTTATGATAATCCTTAATGAATTCTTTTTCAGATATAGCACTCATCAATGAATTTAGATATTGATCTATACAATTTCTGACTTCATCTTCTGTTATAGCGTTCCTAAAGAAATAGAGTCACTAAGTAAATTTTGTGTGTGTGTGTGTGTGTGTGTGTGTGTGTGTGTGTGCTTTTGAATATATAAAAGATATTCCTGAGATTTACATTTTTTTTTGGATATTCGATATAGGTTCATAAACAATAGTTCGATAAAGATTCAATATTTCCATCCTGGTTACATCCAGACGATGTTTTAGTTCAATATATTTCGGCATACATTCGTCATTATATCCTAACTTGTCTAATGTTCTATACATTTGAGATATTGTATTCCCATACATGGAAAGTATTCTGCAAATAGAAATAATGTAATTAATATTGATATACCACACACGTATATATATAAGGTGACCAACGTTGAAATATAAAACGTCTTAAGGCTCCTGGTCCCTCGCTGCAACTGTCTTTTTTTGATGGTGTCAGAAGCGAGAAAACGTATGTCAAGAATTCTTGTATTATACGTATTATACGTATTATACGTATTATACGTACAAATAAAAAAATACATTCATAAAATGACATGTGTGATCGACTCAGTATACTTGTAAAATTGTCCGTGCACTTTTCTTTTACTCGAACAATCAATAAACAGCTGCAAAATTAATTTGACACGAAACCATTCATCTTAGCCTCTTTCCTCATGATTTTGTCAATGTTAATTTTACAACTATCTATTGCTCGTCGAGTAAAAGAAAAGTGTACAGACAATTTTAGAAGTGTACTGAATCGATCACAAAGTTATTTTATGTATATATCTTCTTATTTGAACGTAAAACGCAAGAATTCTTATTTGAACATAAAACGCAAGAATTCTTCATATGCGTTTTCTCACTTCTGACGTCATAAACCAAGGACAGTTGCAACAACTATCCAGGAGCCTTAAAGATGTCTTAAATAAAGTTTTTTTAAAGAGGTTTTATGCCCTAATTCCAAATTAGACTGTATTGTATCTGGATCTTGGACTCAAACATACACATAAATATACACATATTTGGCAAATATTCAAAATTAATTTTCTCGAAAATAAAACTTTACAAGGAAATATTTTATTCTATATTGCTTATAAATCTTATATATCTCTATTCAAGGAATCATCTCTTTTTTAAAAAAGCTTTATTATTATCGATTATGAAGCTGAAACTATAAATATGTAAATAATAAAATTTGAATTTAATGAAATTCAATAATTATTAGAAGCTTCATTTAGTTTTTTACACTTTTAAAGAGTGAAAAAATGTGAATATTTCCAAAAAAACTTATAAAATCTATATTTAGCTATATTTATAAAACTATATAAATCTATATTTATTTATATTTTATCAATTATTAATAATTGAAAAAAATGTACTCACTTGTTCATAAAATCTTCCGTATGAAATATACCAATTACTGGAGGATAA
>NW_014557061.1:26963-52578 GCF_001313825.1 Dinoponera quadriceps | reverse complement strand
TGATAAATCCAAAACATAAAGTATTAAACCTTCTAATTTATATAATGTCATCTCAGTAGAATGCCCTCTTTCTGAAAGTGCTACTGCTTCAGTTGTGTCCATTGGACAATCTTCAAATTTTTGTTCCACATTTTTAAGAGCCTATATAGCAAGAATCCTGATTGATTAAATGTTACTAAAAAAATATTTCATAATAATCTACAATTTCAATAATAATAAATTTCATAAACTACAATTTCTTACTTAACTTTTGGTCACATAGTATAATTGTTGGTATTGAAAAGTTTCACTAAACAATCAGCATAACTAATATTATTAATTTATCAATAATTTTATTATATATACATATATATATATATATATATATATATATATATATTACATTTTTTACGTTACAACTAACAATCAAAATATATTACAAAAACAGAGGGCTAATAGATTTGATTTTTGTCAAATATATATTACCTTTATAAGACACGGCACAGATTTTTCAAGATCATCGTTATACAATGGCTGCATACTGAATATGCTATGTAAGATTTTCTCTATAAGTTTGTCATTTTCTCTACCATATAATTGGCATAAATCAAATATAATAGGTACTGTAAATATGTAATTGTTATATAATAAATTTCCCAGATAAGAATGTTGCATGTGTTCTGTTAAACTTTCTTCGTTTGTGACAAGACGGATAAAGATCATAAGCACATTGTAATAAAGTTTCTCTAGTGCTTCAAGCATTTCTGGTATGGCAGGAAAAGTTTCTAATGCATAAAAGGGCGGGGCCTCTTGTAAAAAAGACACTAATGTATCTATGATTGAGGTATTGTATATAATATTAGACCAGAATCTATAAAGGAAAAGTAATTAGGAATATCTGAAATATTAATGTTATAAAAAACATATATATATATTACACTATTATAAAGAACACAAATATTATACCGATAAAATGGAAGCTTGAGCAGCCAGATTAAATCTTCAATAATATAATTGACAAGTTCTATCCAATATTCTTTATAACCCATAATTTCAGAACCATCTTCTTTATACAGTTCTGGTGCTTCATAACGTAAAAAATAACGCTTTTCTGCCCATTTTGCACTCTAAAATTGGATGTTCAACATATACATATATGAATATTTTAAACATAAAATATCTGAATCTATTTTTTTCAAAAATTATAAAATAATTAAATTGCAATTTATAATAAATCTTGACATGTACATAAATTTTTTTATTAAAAAAACTTCATGTACCAATGCTTCTACTACAAGAACCACTCCATCATTTTTAATATTTAATGTCAGATTTTCCAATGGCGTACACTTGGGATTCTGTTAAACAAAAGAAGGTGGATATCTTATATGTGTAATAAATTCAGAGGTTGCATCATATAAATCGGTTCATATTTTAATACTACATTAAATACTACATTATGAAAAGTCGATTACCTTGTAAAATTTCATGATATAATGCGTAAAATATTATTTGTCCTGAATAATTACGTTCAAAATAATTACGTTGTCTGTTGATCGTAACCTTCTTCTTTCTCTCTTTTTTTCCTTCCTTTCTTCAATAGATGGCCATAGAAGCCTGATAAATATCTATGCACAAACTGATAAATCACAGACGAGATAAGAACAGAGAATAACGATAAGCGATAGATTTTCAACTTATCGGAAACCGTGTATCAATACTAAGCATTTGATCTGTTCTTTTTAGCTGAACTTAAACCAGCGGCACACGATGCTTGTTTTCGTGTTGGATTGTTTGCTGGAAATACTGCGTTTCGATTGGTGTATTGTCATCCATTTTTGAAAATGCACTAATCAAAACGCAGTTTATCTATCCGGCATGAAAACAACTAACATGGGTCGTTAGTTTTATTGGAACTCCTTTCAGGGTTCCATTTACAGGATGTATACCATCGCAACCTTACCAGCCAATTGACCCCCTAGGGATCTTGATTGACTCGTTTTCTTATGCATCACGCATTATGTGTTATGCCGAAGCATGTGTTCCCCGCTTAACTGTAGGTTGCATTCCGCACTGTGCATACTACTAGCCGTTCGAAAATAGTGTGGTTCATTCGTGTGCATCGTACGGAAATCCTCCGAGAGACACACCGTGTGCCACCCGACGAAAAAACAGAGTTGCGTTCGGGAATCCATACTGTGTGCATATCACTAGATACCAATTGTTCTGAAACACCCTGGCTATATTCGGAAACATCACTCTGGTATGTTTTTGTGACTTCATTGACTGATGTAGTATGAAGTTAATCTGTGACGAAATGAGCAGAGAATTCTTTATTATGATTGATTAATTAAATGCTTCTTTATTCTTCGAGTTTTGGAGTAGAGTTTTGGAACGCAGTCTAGAGAACACTGTGGCCCCCCCACTCTTCAAATAAAAGCAAGCGTTTGGTCCAAGTATAGATCGTGGTGTGTGTATTTATGGTTTTATCGATGAACTGTTTATATATATATATATATATATATATTTATATGTGAATTAATATTTTACCGGAATCATTTTATTTAAGAAGTATATCTGAGCATTATGGTTATGGAAATACCGTAAGTATATTTCAGAATAAGCAAGATGCATAATTGCAATAGATCCAAATAGAATATCGCATATTTATATATTTTTATTGGAAAAATTTCCCTTTTTACTTTTAATTTAATAGAAGTTGGTTCGTTAATATTGAATTCTATAAGTTTTTAGTGAATGCAACAGATGGAATAAGGTTATTTCATTTTCCACTTTTTTGTTTTTAGAGAAGCTACTTCTTTTTTTTGGAAACAAGGTAGAATAAAGACATTCAACAGTTGGCCTTTTAAAATATCGAACAAGTGTAATTTAGAATGCATGGCTGCTGCTGGATTTTATGCCATTGGAAATAACGATGAACCAGACTTGGTAGAATGTTTTATCTGTGGCAAACAATTAGATGGTTGGGAACCAGATGATGATCCATGGCAAGTCATTCTATATGAATTTATTTGTATTGTTGCATATATAAGACAAAAGTTGTATAAAATTCTTTTCTCACTTATAGGGATGAGCACGTAAAACATCAAACAAATTGTTTATTTGTCAAATTAAATAAGCAGGATGAAAAAACATGGACAGTAGAAGAATTGTATGAATTGTATAAAAAATTCAAAATAAAAGAATATGTGAGTATAATTTAGAATTATATAATTTAGAATATATTTATTTTAATATAATTTATTTTATCATCACATGTTATAATTCAACTGATTGTTTAGTATATTTTATAGATGTAAAATGGTAGTATTATACCAATATAAGACAAGTATACTTTACAGATGTACGAATTAAATAAGAATATTAACATGATAAAGGATGAAGCAGCACAATTAAAAAATGAGTTATCCTCTTTGTATAAAACATCACGAAAGAATAAAAAGAGCATTGGCTAATGTGAAATAAAAATAAAACATTATGTTAACTTCATGATACAAGTTCAGGCATCATCTCTCAGGGATATCCTGAGAAAATGTCTTGAGAATGTCCCAATGTCCTAAAGACATCCACAGAACATCCATGGGATATCATGTACTACTACTATACTACTATTTACGAAGGAAACTATTGATTCTCACCAAACTTCAACATATAACTTTAAGACTTATGATGTTAGTTTTTTTTTTTCTTTATATAACAGGGATTTTGGAATATTTGTAAATGTTTAAGTTATATGCTATATCAATTTTGTAATACGAATATATATATTATATAATAAAAGATGTAATTATTGTAGATTCATATTTTTCAATAAAAAGTACAATATGGTATCACATCGCTCTATTCACAATGATACCTATGGCAAAATTAAGATATTTTTCTTGCGTGATTGAGCATGATTATTATTTATTATTTAGTATTTAGTATTTAACGCATCTGTCTTATATGTTGTAATTACAATTAATAGAAATTATATCTTGCGATTGTTTTATTATCGCGGTTACTATAATTTATCTTGATCGCTGAATCATTCGAATCTTTCTGCATTGAAGTTCTAATAGAGATTCGCTATTTAAAAACGTATCAATTACATTTCTGATATGAAATGGAAAAATGATATATATCCACAATTAGAACTTAGTGTTTTAAAAATCAAAATTTTTTTTCTTTTACCTAAAAGGATGTGACTACTTTATAATGTACACAATATCATAATGTATTGCATACAAATCAATATGTAGAAAGTGTGACAACCAGACCCCCGGTCTCCCTTACTTTAAAGTGAAAAGCTTTAAAAGTGACATTTGATTCGATGAGGTCGATCTATCTGATTTCACTGTCAATTTAAGTCAATAGCGTAATAAAGGTTGTTTTATATCGATAAACTTAGAATCTATCCTACCCATAAGTAAGAAATATAAAATCAATTTTTTGAAACATTGATTTTATGTGGATTTTATAAAAACATTTTGATGTAATATTTTATAAATGTCCTTAAACTGTGACTTGATAATATAATATTGCTAAATATTAAAATCACAGTGTAGAAATAATATTTTTAATATTTAATATTGTCAAGTATTTCATTGATACAATGACATTGTATACAACATCAAGAATTATATATTTGAAAGTGTTACGTATTATAAAATATTATAATAACATTGTATTAATAATTTCTTGCATATCGGGCAGAATATACTATTTAACGCGTGCGTCTACTTGCATGGGTGCATGTGTAACTTAATCTGAGCAATATCCAGAATCTACGATGAATCTGGACGTGTTAAGTTTTAGAGATACTTTCAAAGTACTTTATTCACGCAAATCACCTTGCCTCTCACGTCGGGGTGATTGATTTATACGAATCTCCTTGCCTCTCACAGTAAGTGTGCACATGTTTCTTTTTTATGTAATTACTAATATTACTGTCAATCACGCGCAATAATAGCTTAGTATTTAATAAAAGGCTGCATCAAATGTCACGCTAAATAATAAAGCATTGATTGAAAATTATGTATTTATATTGGAACACTAAGATATCTTACCTTAAGGCTTCGGAGTAATCGCTGTGACTGTCCTTGTTTGTTAATTACGTTAAAGAGAAACGAGAAAACGCATATAAAAAATTATTCGCGTTATACTTTCAAGTAAAACGACGTATGACCACAAAATGTGTCACATTTGTGATCGATTCAGCAAACTTGAACTAAAACTGAACGAACACTTTTTCTTTTTACTCGAACAATCAATAAGTAGCCGTGAAATTAACATTGACAAAATCATAAGAAAAAAGATTGGAAAAGAAGGTTTCGTGTCAAATTAATTTTGCGATTATTTATTGATTGTTTCAATAAAAGAAATGTATTCGTCCAATTTTCAAACAAGTGTGCTGAATCGATCGCAAATGTCATTTTGTGGATATATCTTTTTATTTAAATGTATAACGCGATAAATCTTAATGTGCATTTCCTGGCATTTGATCGCGTCATTACAAATAAGGACAGCCCTAGCGAGACTACTACGGAATCTTAACTTATTCAAAGCTGCTTCATGTATGATTATTGACCTCAAATTAATATTGCTTTTAAAGCTCCTCATTTTAGTAAAGTATATATATACATAAATGAAAATATATATACAAAATGAAATAGGAATCATCTTACTCGATAGAAGTTAGAAATTGTGATGTCAGCGTCTTTTTATATTTGGTGGTCGCGACTGGTCAAACGATTGATTATTGGGAGCTATTATTGGGAGCTATGTCCGTTGCAAATTTTTATAAATTAAAATTAAAATAGATATTTCTTCGTGCGCAAAATTTAATACTTTAGCTGTCTTCCAATTTATTACCAATGCTGATAATATTAGGTGATAAATTAACTCGATGCCGTTTTTCATAAAATTCAAAATTTATTTACAAAACGTCAAATACAAGTTTAATGTTCGAAATCATTTGCATTATTTTCTATGACTTTACTCCATCTATCGGGTAGTTGATGAATGCCTTCCCGGAAAAAACTTGGCGGTTCTGACTCGATAAAGTCATCAATACTTTTTCGGACCTCGTCAACTGTTTTAAAATGCCAGATTCGCCAGATGATGTCGAAGTAACCGAAATAGATGGTAATCTGATGGGGGCTAGATCTGATGAATAAGCCGCGTGAGGGAGAATTTCCCAAACCAATTTATACAGATGAGAGATCCTTCGTACATTTTACGATATGTGGTTGATCGTGCAATAGAATCCTGCTGCATATCCGGTTCTATTGCTGGTAAAAGGTCTTTTTACAAGTTTTATGTGTCACAACACCACCTTCACCTAAAGCGGAACAAATCATTTTGATAGCCTGAACAGCATTTTTATTCAACTGAAACGCCAAAAGAATGCAGTGCCTCAGATGCTCTTCCTTTTCGGACGACATCGTGATAACTATTTTCGTGATACTATTTTTTGAGGTTATGTTCGCAAGGCCGTCAACTATTATAGTATTTCTTACAGCTTAAGGTATTTTGGTATTTTCAAATCATCATAAGACGAGAAAAAAATTTTAATTTGACTCAAAGTTATAAGATGTTAAATGTAAAGGCATCGAATTAATTTGTACACCTAATATATACATAACACGAATTATAGATTTTCTGAATGTTGGCAGTGAATTTGGGAACACAGCCTTTATAAAGTAAGTGGAAATATATGAAGAGTATTTCAAAATTTTAACACAATAAAAACGTTCTAATTCATTTTCCAAACTTTCTTTTCTAGATTTCTAGATTGGCTCTAAAGTTTCTAGTTTTTCCTTATATTTTTCATATACTCTTTTAATTTTTGCCAAATTGTTTCTCCAATTTTAAGATCCATATTAAATATACAAACTTGTGTATCGACAAGTTTACGTATCTTAAGATACGTAATTTTTTTATATTGTGACTCGATAATTCTTCGACTGAAAAAGAAAAGTTGGGAGGAAAATTAGAGTTATTTCCTATATATTTCCTATAATACGCGAACTATACGTTTTTATCTTGAAACATTACAAAATGTTTTTTTGCAAAATGAAAAAATTCGATAACTCGGTTTCTTGTTTGTTACTAATAATGTTTTATTATCTTTTGATGCGTGCTGTCGCTAACTCTCTAAGAGGTCTAATAGTTAGTAAAAAATAGATGGTGCATGTCCTATAGCATTTCGTTAAAATACATTTGCGCAATCCGCATTATCGTTCAGCAACTCTTACCTGCTTACGTTCTTCACGTTCCCCACCTTGGATAAACGCGAGGAACACATGCAGATATAAGGCGTACTTATCGAGGGTGTCGATTCAGTCGTTCGTGACACGTGTGTGCGATTTGATTGAGAAGAAGGAAGAAGTCCATCGGATCCATCGATTCGTCACCGCAGTGACTTTATTCGATGATCATCAAAACCGCAACTTGAAATATTCTGAGGTGCTGCTAAAGACAAGCCGTCGGACGACGAATACTTCATTATTCGTTCTCGGTCCTCGGTTTTAGCGAAAAGAAAATCAAAGAAAAATTGTTTGTGTTGCGTTTTTTAGTAAATTTCCAAGGATGATCTCTGCATGGAAAGCATGTTGTAAGTATCGATATACCTTGATTTTATATTCAAACTCATGCTTATTTCTCCTTCCTTCCTCATCTTTTGAATAAATGCATATATCTGATCGATTCAGTTGTTCATTATCGCGTGCAACGTGAATCGAGAGAATTTTGCTGATTAATGATTTTATCAATCGCAGCAATTTTTTTTTTGCAATACGTTGCGCGATTTATTTTACGATAACGAGTTATTGGCTGTTAAATACCATCGAACTGCAATGCCGTGAAAAAGAATGCTTATACATTGGAATAAGATTACGCACGACATAAAATTTTGATATCTAACAGACACAGAATTGATTGGCCGATGTTATACATCGGGAATTATTTTGCAATCTATCGAGTGGATAATTAAAGTGATCATAAATGATTAAAGCAATCAAGATAAACTAGATTTCATGATATAAAAAATTATTTTAATTAACACTGCGGTCCGTAGCCATCCGAAAACGCTTGACTAATGTGTTTGAACTTATCGAAGGCATAATACGCAATTAGTCGCGCTTATATGGTTTTTCTTTTTCTTATACAAATGTTGATATCTAAAATCATCATATCTAAAATCATCATTTGTTTATCATATGTTTCGATTTATCGATAAAACCAATGCTGTCAGATCGCGACGGCATAGTGCTGTCGACGGACTGCATCGTCGAAATAAGTACGACGGACCGTAATGTCGAAACGAGTGCGACAGTATCATGCCGTCGACGGATCGCAAAGTGTTAAATTAGCACGAAGAGTAAGTAGAGATAAAATATAAAATTTTTGAAAAATTTTAAGGAGAAATTGTCTTTTCACTCGAGAAACAGAGATACTCTGTAACATAACTTATATTTGCTGATTTCTTAAATATAACATTGTCAACAGTGTAAAAAAAGACTTTCTAGAAATATTGAAAATAAACTTCTTTATATTCTATATATAATATGTATTATATTATATTATTCATGTGTTAAGATGTTAATTTCTCACATATACTTTATTTCATTCCGAAATTCATGTGTCGTATGTATTTTGATTAAACATTCATTCACATGACGAATTTTGAACTACTTTAAAGAATTATACGATATAAATCTTATTTTTTTATTATACCAATCAAAAGTTCATATATAATATATGCGCTAATCAATCACGACGATAGACGAAGTATGCGCGATATACATAATTTCAGATTTCATTGTTGATCTAATTTAATGCATAATATTGGAAACGACGATAGCACGATGGTAAAATTAACATATTTTTGAACAATCATAGTTATATTATTTTATACATGAGTTCGACGTTGCAACATTACTAGAAAATTTTAATTATGCTGCAGCCTCAAGCAAACTTTCACGTTCGTCTTATCGCGGTGGGAATGCCTTGACATTAATTGTAACTCGTTCGTTCGCGCACTTCCTGACATTCACGTAATCGGTATAGGTAGCAAGCACCAGTATGGACCGTCGTCAATAATTCATTTTTCTCTCTTAGTGAATCTCGAATGAACGATACTGTGTTGATGTCTGGTGAAATCGGTTAACTACGGTCATTTCGATCGATTGACGTGCTGATCAGAAGTGCACAAAGAATGTCATCAGAAAAAAATCAGAAAAGTTCAGAAAACAATTCTTTAATGAGATCAACTATTGTCCATGCAACCGAGTGTTTCCTTCCCTCACTTTCTCTCGTTTTTATAGTATCATCATATCAAACCTTGAATGAGTGTGACCGTGTAACAATTAGCTTCCGGAAATTGATGTTCGTGTCACGTCTTGGTCAAGGCCGTTTTTTCCTTTATGTTTTTACATAATAAACCGTAAGGTTCTCGCAAGTAGCGAACATTCACTTTTACATCTGTAAAACCTGGGCGTATTCATGAATTGTCATCACCGAGCATTACGGGATCTCGGCGATCAAAACCGTGATCACATGAATTTTTTTATAGGTATATATATATATTTTTTCCGGTATATATATCCGGAAAATATATATATATATCCGGGATATATATATATATACCGGAAATATATATATATCGGATAATATATATATATATATATATATATATATATATGTATGTATCGAGCATTAAAACTTCAACATAGATGCATTGTGTTTTTTAGAAATATATTCCACTGGTAAACATTTGTTTGGAGGTATTTAAAGTTTTTAAGGAGATATTTTAGTCCGGATACTGTTTTTAAGCTGATTTCTGAGAATTAAAATAAAAACTATTAAAACCACAGAACTGAAGTTTTGCATGGATATTTATTTGTATGTTTGAAGTAACACTCCAAATTTTATAAATCAATTTACTAATAATTCTATAAGCTAGAGATCGACATGCAAATCGTATCGCGAAATGGTCCAATCGGGTGTATTGATTACAGCCGCCCTTCAGTTACTTCAAATAAACGTGTAAACATTTTTATAATCTATATGACTGTAGCTCGAAACGCCGGAAACTTGAAAAGATGAAGTATGAATATTTTTAACGAAATCATAACTGCTGAAAGATTCGATTATTTTGCAAATTTCTTAATTTTAACAAGCGAAGAAAAAGAAATATTGTGAAATATATGTGTGTGTGTGTGTGTGTGTGTGTGTGTGTATTGAAGATTCAGGTAATAGGCACCAATTTATTTAAAATATGTGTGGAAGGACAAGTCAATCGATGCAGTAATTTTTAAGAAAATTATACGCCCGATTTGAAAAACATCGAAAAAAACGCGTTAAAAATTTTAAATACAGATATAACATAAAAATGAAAGTTTATATTTAATCGGCATAAGTATCAGTATCATACAAGAAACTTTTATTAAAACCCTCTATTTCAAAATGTTCGTTTGGTTCACTAATTTCCAATCGATAGTATGGGCTTTATATGGGCTCACTGTTTCATGCTCCTGATTGTGAGGTCTTTATTTTTTTAACAGACGTGTTTGAAAATGATATATCGTGCTTAATTATATTTCGATTTCCATGAAATTGTCTCTTTTTTGTCCATCAGTGCGTTTGATACTTGATTTTGAATTTTCTCTATTCATTACGATGCTTGCACAAACAACGGATACAATGGTCCAGACTAAACGCTTATAAGATTTGTCTTTCTCCAACGTCTTCTCGTTTTATAAACTAATCACATAATACACACCAACAAGCCAAACAAAAGAAAGATAGGCCTGAAAAGCTATTATCAGAGTAGACAGAGAAGACTTCTTGGGCGTAGCTACTATCAAGTACATCGACTTTTTGGCCCGTAACGCATTAAATGCCTGTGAAACTGTTATTTTTACGTATTTCGATAAATCTTTCTAGCAATTTATTTTTAAGAAACATTAAAAATGTTTAAAAGAAAAAATCAATTTTTCTGAAATTGTAGACTAGAATTAACCCCTTAACTCACTGAGACCTCATAATAAGTCTAATAATTGTTCGTACTTATGATACTTTCGGCGTAGTCTCCGCAGCCATATTGGATTCGTGACGTCATAGATGAGAAATGACACGTTGAGAAATATTACATGCCATTTGCAAATAAAAAGTTATTTGGACAAAACAACACTTGAGATCGGTTGAAGACACTTGTGAAAATAGACGAAAACTCTCCTCTTCCCTCCTGAGAGTCGATAAATAGCCGTAAAAGGTACATGAAATAGGGCCCTATTTATATAGGAAAATACAAGGTTTCACAGCCATTGAGAAGAGTGAAAAATATACTCCTACGTATAAAATTCCAAGTCCTAATCTTGGTTTTCGTCTATTTTTACGGGTTTAACAAGTATATCATGAGTCACAATAATAAAGAAACGGCATGCAACACAAAATTTCGTTGTCAACAAGCCACTCTTCACGCATATAAGTACGACATTTGCGTCCAGCAAGCGCAACAGAGCGCTTCGAAGCGTTTCTCCTTTTTTATCTTCTTTTATTCGGATCCGAAAAATAAATGAAGAAAAAGAAACGCTTCGAAACATTTGTGGCGCTTACTGAAGGTATTCTATTAGCCTTTTGTCATTTTTAACTATCGCTACTATCTTGAACGCGGAGCTGTTCTTGGCTGACTACTTCGGAGCCTTATGTCCTAATATGAAAACGAGTCGTTGTGACTTTCAGTACGAAAGAATAAATAATTTTTAAAAATATGTCAGTTTGGATATTATTATTCGGAAAGTTATGTTACGTTGCACAGTATGACAGTTTTGCGAATGATGACAATAAATTTTGTCCTCTGACCTCAATGTTCACGAAATAAATACGATCTCAGTGGGTTAATCCAACGTTATGATAAAATTGAAATTAATAACAATAACAACAGTAACCAATTGTTAAAGGACTTTATGGAAGCCAATGGAATTTAATGGATCTGTAACCTTTTATTTTGCATGAATTTCTTATCAAAAACGTTTATATTCATTATACGTCGTTAAAATTATAACGATTTAAAACTCATAAATAAATTAAAGAAGTCCTCGCGATTTCGATAAAAATTTTCATGGAATTATTTTTCACATCTTTTCTCACATTGTAAGGGGAAATTTCACGGTGTTGATCTCCCCGAAATGATAATGATTTCCTCGCGCTCGCACACTGCTGCGTATAGTTACAAGTTAGTAATACCAGCATATGTTTCTGAAGCGCTCGCACATCTGCTGCGTATAGTTACAAGTCAGTAATACCAGCATATGTTTCTGAAGCGATATCGTCAAACTTGGGAGGAAAATTTTAAACGTAAAGTTTCCTTTTACATTCGATGACGTTCAATCTTCCTTTCCCGGGAAGAATTTGATTGACCAATTTCGACGAATGTCGACGATTTCACGAGCGACGTATATTACGCCCCGACTTAATGACACGTGTAAATTTAATCTCATTGTAATGCAGTTGTCGTGCTGTGTATTTACAATTATTACGCGACGTTTATTTAGAAGCACTTGGACATAATCACCGACGTCATTGGGAATAATACCTGAGATCGCTCGCGCGCGCGCGTGGGCTTTGATTACAGAAATTAAGTCGAGTGTACGCGTGTATATGCGGCGGAAACAAAGCGATTTGCTTGTTATCTTCTTGAAGAATCAATGTCGAAGTGGCGGTTAATAAATTATGAGATAGAGAGAGAGAATTATCGGTAAGACTCCGACGGTCTCGAGCGTATACTTTCCGCGTATTACGAGATAAGATAGCACCCGCACTCAACGACGTGGTAAGCGATTTATACTTCACAAAGCAAAAGCGATTGTCATACGCTGGTTCTATGTCAATCGTCGTCAACGCGAGCTATTTAGCTCTTATCACGCTACACTACACGCCGAGATCTGTGTGGCTCAGTAGTTAATATAGTGGTTGACTACGAAGGTCAGTGCGATATCATTCTAGAAACACGTTTTTGTATAATTGTAAAGTCATTCACGCTTTAATCGAAGGTTTTAGTTGGAAAAATGCTCACGCTGCGAGAAATATTAGAGATTTCTCGTTTATTGCGCTCTATCGTCCTTTATTACTGGTATAATTATTTCCGTATACTTTAAAATAATTCAGAGAATTCTGTTGAGTCAACTTAATTACAAAATAATATCATGAGTTATCCGATTGATAATTTTATCTTAATCTTTTGTTGATTAACTGCAACCGTTACATTTTTTCTCTCTCTCTAGCGCAGTCATCGCCAAAGATTTTGTCTATTTATCGGAACTATAATCATCATTTTTAGCTTAAGCGATGAAGTCGCAAAAAGTGACAATTGATATTATCGCAAGCTATTATATGTTGTATATCTCGTACGTATATCTCGTGAAATTTTCGGAAAATAAATATCTCGCTGACATGTGTAAAATTAAGTTTTTACGTGAAATATATTTATTTCGACTTATCAATCATTCGGATTATGCAAACATTCTTACGCAAATTTTCTCTGTTTACATTGGTTGCGTTCAGAAAACACAACGGTTACACAACAATTGAGTAATTCGTCAATGTAATTGATCTAATTTAGGGATTTAACAATAAAATAAATCACTACTAAATGACTACTCACTGATTGTTCTGTTCTGTCGAACGTAGCTATCGTTAAGTGCGTAGCTATTCTAAGCAACTAATGCTGCTATTTTTACCAGTTATTTTTTATAAATGAATATGAATTAATATATTACTGACTATGGCTATATTTTTATACAGCCTTTGTTTCAGGCTATTTTCTTTTTTTCATACAACACTGTCCAAATACGAGTCCTGGATTACCGCAACAATCTGTTCAACTAGGCAAATTCTCTTCTTATGCGACTGGTCAATAATGTATTAAATCTGTACATGTAAAGGATCATATACCCTGCTTAAATAGGCATATTTCGGTATAATGCCTGTATCATAACTAGAGTAAGAGTATTAAGGCATTTGAAAAGTTCCGAGAATCCCTGTTATTTATTGCAAGTTTATTCGGCAGTGCGTGAGCTGAAGGACTTCGAGAAAAGACATTTTGCTCTTTCAAATGCGGAGAGTCTGATGTTAACAAACAGGCGCGATATTGGATGCCGCGATCACGAAGATAGACAGTCAAAAGTTTCATTTATGCAACAACGTTATGTTTTTTTGCTTTCGGAAGGGAAAAACGGAGACTACATATGAAATTTGCGACGTTTACTGGGAGAAATTTACTGTGTCAAATCAAATAATTAACTGATGGTTCGTTTTGGATTTCGTAATGATGGTGAGCTTGAAGATTTCCCCCACGAAAGATTTTTTACGTCATTCGAAGACCGCAGAAGCAAGCGGTTGACGAAAACCCTCGCAGAAGTGTGCTGGAATTCTTACTCAACGTTCCTAAAGGCACACTCCACATTTGAGACGTATGGATTGTATGAGTCGCCTCGAGTGGTCTCTGGTTCTTCACACCTTAACTGAGCACAACCTTTTCGCTCATGTTGACGCGTGCGACGCGCTCTCAAAAACAAATTCCAAGGAGTCTTTATTGAAGCAGTTGATTATTAATATGGTACGAAAAATGGGTATTTTACCGTAGTATGACGAGCAAACGATCATGAGAAAAGTCGACCGAACTTCCACAAATGACCACAAAGAGGGGGAGGGGGACCGTACCCAAAGAAAGTCATACTTTGCATCTGGTGGAGAGTGTTGTCCACTTTGAGCTCCTTCCAGAGAGAATCGCACGATCGATTCATACTCAATTAGCTGACCTGAAGAAAGCCCTTGCCACGAAGCGTGCCACAGAACTGGTGAATAGGAAAGTCGTCCTTCAGCGCCATGATAACGCAAGGCCATGTGTTTCATTGGCAGTCTGCAAAAAACTCATTAAGTATAAGCGAGACGTCTCGTCTCACCCTCCATATTCATCAGACATTGACATCCCTCCTGACTATCACTTGTTCCGGGCAGCGCTCCTTGAGGGAAATAAAAGTTCAATTCGTTGGAAATAGCCGTCTGACCGCATTCTTCCAGGGAAAGCCCAAGTCATTCTACGAGTGTAGAATTTTCTCTTTCCCCTGAGAGATAACAAAAAGTGATAGATCAAAATGACAATACATCATAGATTAATTGTTGGTGTAACATTGTCAATAAATGTTTGTCTTAGTACCTCAAAAATTCTCAAAATTTGTCCTAGGATGACCTAATGCGTCAAGATGCGTTATCATGCAAACGTTTGTCAGCATATAAGAAAAGATCATCTGATGCTGTGAAAATTGCAGCGATATTATAATTTCATAAATATTGCTACTTATTTTGTCCGAAAAAGAAGTGGCCAGTATTGCCACCCAGGTTCGGTTTTCACTCAGATAATTTTTCAAATGGTTGTCCGATAGGGCCTTATTTCACGTTTCACTTTTTACGGACTATTTATTGACTGTCAGGAGGGAAAAGGGGAATTTTCGCATCCATTTTCACAAGTGTCTTCAAGCAATCGCAAGTGTTGTTTTGTCCAAATATCTTTTTATTTGCAAATGGCACGCAATATTTCTCAACGTGTCATTTCTATGACATCATGAATTCAATATGAAGCCGTGGCGACTACTCCGGAACCTTACGGATATTATTTTATTTGTAATCATTCTTTCATATTCGTACGAATAATAAAACTGTTGAGAAACAGTAATTTATCACTGGCTAATTTATTATAGCCAGTGATACTTTTTTATAAGGATTTCAGTGGCATCGGTAAAGAATTTTTTCGTATCCCAAAATAATGATGAATTCTAATAGCAGTTTTTATTTCATTTTATTATGGTTAATTTCTTTAAATTTATATATGATTATAAATAGATTTTAAATTGAAAACAGAATTATTTGTTTTTGTTTGCCAATGTGTGAATAAATATGACCGATATTGATATATTAATAAATTATTTTATCATTAGAGTTGCATTTCTTGTAGGAAAACTAATTAAACTAATTTAACTCATAAAACTAATTAATCAAACTTAATAAATAACCATTATTTTGTTTATAAGTAATGTGATATAATTGTCCCCCCTCTACTGTTGCAATCGTTCCGGGGATTGGAACGGTTGGTGACAGTATTCCTCTTATATTCTTTAAATAGTAATAATTTTTTTCTAGTTATAGAATTCAACATAAGAAAGTTTTGTGGTAAAATAAATTCTTCATCTAAAAATTCTATTTACGTAGATATTATATTTTAGCTGTTAAGATCTTAAATTCAAAATGTTACTTTTGTCCTCGATCTACTCCCTCGATTATTACTTTCGCAAAAGTGTGCTATACAAGTTCGAGCATATAGATGATTTGTACATAAATTGAAACGCAATAGCGTTTTTCAAATAGACCGACGATGTCTGAAGCCATACAGCAGAATTCTTTTTCACGTTCGATTCTTCACGAGTTTAATTAAAACATTCGTTTGCATAAGTATTTCGCATCACCGACTTCAGTACACACATCTACACATGGAAATCAGTCATCACTCCAAATTGAATAATCCATATTTCAGACGTTTTTTATGCGTTCTGTGTGTCAATGTTTACACTATATATATTTTTTTTTCAACATCGTCAATGAATTTAATCGTAAGGCACTCGAGTAGCTGTCTTTCTCTTTATATCTTTTTAGAACGCGTTTTATCGTAATATTTCATATCGATGCTTTAATAGGTAAACAGCTAATGATAAGCTAGGCGGATGCACTAATTTACAAACGGAGGTATTATTATTCGTATTATGTCGATCCACAGTCGATGCATGTCGATCGAAAAACATTACATTTTCGTGGTTGAAGTCGCTTTCACTTCTCTCGATAACGATAATTGAACGTTTACATGGCTCTGACTAATATAATATCATTTGACCCGATTCGCAAACGTCGCTTCAGTGGCCCGGACTGGACTTTGGTGATCCTCTCGCCCCGCACGTATTAGTCGAGAGAGTTCAGGTCAAGTATTGGGAGGTCAGAAATTTCTAGTGGGACAAAACATATCGACGTTGTCGGTACCAAATGACTCGTGTAAATGGGTGCACCGTCTTGCTGGAAGATATATGGCTTCCGAGGAACGATGGTATCGCTCACCACCCCTTAAGACGGCCGCCAATTTCCTGAGTAAGGTTCCTGGATTTTCCGAAATGAGGTCTTGGGTTCTTTGAATGAGTTCCGAAGTCCTTGTCCCTTACTTGGATCTTCTTTGCCGAGCAGCCCTGCTCCTTCTTTAAAGTCGTTTTGATGAGATAAAAAACGAGACCTCTGGACAACATCGTACATCGTCATACCCGAAAAATCTTATTATTTTGCTTCCTTTACTTTGTGTTCTTTCGGCACAAGGATTTTCAGTAATACGCTGTTCTCCGGTTATATTCCAAGCTTAACCTTAAACCAACTCTGCCATTTCGAGATTATGAACGTCTTATCCAAATATCACATATCTAGTCTATCTTAATGCTAAGTAGCACTTACAACTGAATTCTAATATAGAGGGGAATTTTAAATTCAATTTTGTCTAACCCTGCGCACCCTGTATTGCACAATAATGTTATCGAAAAGAGAATACTTTATGAGAAAATACTGTATTATACACTAACAATAACAATGTATAATAATATATAACGTGTTAATTTAAAAAATTGTCTTTTTACTTGCAAATAAAATATTTTAGTATGAAATTTTCGTTTTAATTTATTTTTTATTATTTATCGTTATAATTTTAATGTTTAAAATCGTATTTCGATGATTATTGCATGGGCATACGAGGATAGTCTGGAAAGTTTTGAATCTCAACATGAAGGTGGCGTTACTCGTCAAAACCATTCCGGTAATACAATCATACATGCTTTGAAAGACCTGTAAAAATTTCAGCCATTTTGGACGCTCAGTTGTTTGACAGTCGTTTGTATCAGTCGATGTCAATGTTTTTTTGTAAAAATGGAAAAAATCGGATTAAATTCAGCTGCCCATTTTTTCACGGTGGCAAATGATGGAGCAGTCTTCGTAAACAGTGTAAACAACTTAACATTAATTTGCGCAAGCGTATTGCCTTTCAAATGCAAGAATTTAATTACGGCACGATATTCGATTTTTTCAATTTTTATAAAAATACTGACACAAACGACTATCAAACAACAACTGAGCGCCCAAAATGGCTGAAATTTTCACAGGTATCTTTCAAAGCATATACGATTGTAGTACCAGAATGGGTTTTACGAGTAAAGCCATCTCCAAGCGATTGTGATTGCACTATGGAGACACATTATTATTAAATATGTTAATGTTAAGTTAAATATAATTAATAAGTCCAATAGCTTAGCACATATTTTGCTATATCTTCGAATGCCGCAAATGTAACTAATATCTTGTTTATTTGAAATAGAAACTTATTTACGCATTCCGCATTTTACGCAGTTGCATCGCACATTATCTAAAGCTTTTGCAATGGCCATAAATCACAAAGCTACATGCAATAAGAAATTCCTTTTGATTCCTGATACCAGAAACAGCTGAGATATCGCAAATAGGCACTTCTAACGATAATAATCTATTCCGGACACATTTAGATAAAGATAACAAAAACTCGGACAAATCCTCGATCGACAATCGTCGTTGAGAATTGCATCTGCAATTTTTGCCATGTTTAACGTGGCGAATGAGATTGCATTTGTTATTGTTCATAATTACTTTAGATTCTTACAATAGTGTGTAAAGAAAAACTCGTGATAAAATCCAATTATCGTACAAGACTATCAATTGACTTATCGCTATCGACACAAGAACGTATTAACATCGAATGCACATTTTCCGAATTCCATCAATTTCCATGTTAGAATGCTAAACAAATCATACTATACTAAAATTAATAACATAATGTTTAATTTTGAGCTTGTGATATAGAGTAGTATATATCGCTATTTCGAGAATCGTCGTAGACATTTTCATAATAATTGTGATAACATCGACTAACATTTTTTTTTTAGACGAACACAAACTTTTCCGCAAGAATTTTTCCTGTTTTCAAAACCTTTCAACCGTACACTACACACACCTCTGTATACGATAATTATCAACCAAGCTACGCGCGTCAATAGTTTTCGCAAGACACGCAAGAAGGAATTGCGGCATTTCTACGACGAGTTTTTGCTCAGAGACTCATGAAAGACCTGCGATATTTTCGCGACTGTTTTTCATCGTTCAAAACGAACGTGTGAAAAAATCACATCTTAGATGCGGCTTCTGACTTACAGTTTTCCCGTTCGCGGTTTACTATGAGGGAAATGAAGCACAAGAATGAACTCTTGTACAACGGATGAATAGATGCATCGATCACGATATAATACAAATAATACTCGGACTCTGCAGTTGTTTAATAATTTTATAATTAGAAAATGTTTGTGTGTGAGGAAATCACTTTGGGTAGACACCCAACATAGGATTATTTCCCGGTATGCATCAATCATCTGTGACTGGAGAAAACAGGCATGACAAAAGCATTGATAAGCAGCTGAATTTTTGAATATATCCGATCGATTGATTAATAAACTGTTTATCAAAGTATGCAGATATTGTATACAGATAAATACAGGAGAGAGATAAATGAGAGGAGGGGGGGAGGGGGAGTATATTGCCTTACTTTTACTTCACATAAGTAAGTAATATGATACTGCATACAAACATGCACGATGTATTCTCTCCGTCAAAATAGCAGCTAAAGAGATTTCGAAAAAGTTACTGCTAAAAAGTGGTACACATATCCTACGGTATTTACTGCCGTAAAAATGTCAACAAGGAAAATTCGAGAAATGAACGAGGAAGAAATAGCAATCGACGCTTCAGCAAGTAATGAATAATAGTTTGTCGATCGCGATGTATTGTTATTTGAATAAAAGTTGGGCACATTGATACATGAACATACTTGTTCTATTTGTTCTAGTTGTATATAGTTGTTCTATTTGGTTGGTACGAAATTTCTTAAGATAGTTATATCATGAATCGAGTCTCGTAAAAATTCAATGAAACTTACATTACATGCGGCATATATGCTATATAATTCCCTAGATTGTAATCTTTCACAATTTTCAATAGTCTTTCATATGTATACATAAGAAATTATGTATATATATTATAACTCTATAAAGCTATTGTAATTCTATCGTTATAACTAGAGTTACTTCTGTGATTTTCAACCTTATGTATTACATGTAACGTTAAAAATCGTGTAACTCTCCAAGTAAAAATTTCTCATATATAATCATATATAAGATGTCATGTATAATTATATATAGAATATGTCTATATAATATTTTTTCCAAGAAAATGTACGGCCTTGATTCAAGACGATTGACGATAACGTCATTTATGTTGTATGACGATAAAAAGAAGCGTGCCCATTTACATAATATATGCTTTATTGTCATTCCGAACGTTTTGTTAGAGTGGAAATTTTCCAACTAAAAGCAAAGTATCTCTAAGTGTTATGAGGTTTTATGATACGTTAAACGTTATGAGTGTTTTTAGTTATGCATGCAAAAGGATCAAAATTAATGTATGCTCAGGTTTCAAGATGGCATAGAAAATCAAAGTTATTCGTTCAGAAGTGGATAGAATAGTGCAAAGAAGATGTAGGGAATGTTGACGATTTGTCCGAAAAGAGTATCGACGAAAGAGAGGACAAAACGATTATTCTGTTTGAATGTCTGTTTGAATGAAATGTCTGTTTGAATGAAATCCTACACTGACATTGCGCCAAGCTCCGGATCAACTTTATGAAAAGCATATAAACATTAAAATAAACATCACTAGATTATTTACATGAATCAAAGGTAAAATATCGTTTCCAATAATCCAAAAACTCCTTCTCATACAAAAAATACATCACAAAACTGGTAAGGGCTCATGAAAATTTGAATAAAGATTGGGACAATGTAATCTTTATGGATGAAATTTCTTTTTGGACATGGTTAGCTACCATGAAACGCATCGTTGAACGCAAAACACGTACTAAAACGTACGTGACCGCAACGCATGCGGCAACCACACCCGTGGAATAGAAAACATCTGACCGAAAGTTCTTTCTTTAAAACGGGTAGAAAAACTAACGTAGAATGAATATATGTTGAGTGAATTTTATATATACTTTTTTAAAGATAGAGAAGGTAGCCAGATGCACGCGTTTTGCTGTTGTTTTGTGTTCGCAAAAAATTCAAAGAAAATGTCAGACTAAAAAATTTTATTAAAAAAATTATTATTGAAACAATCTTATTCAGAACAATTGTATTCATGAATATTTCGCTAAAAAATATAAAAACTTTAAAATAATTGTACTCCCTAAACAAATTGTTACTAAGAGAAACTGTTATTACAAAAAATATATATAGAATATAATATTAAATATAATGTATAATATTAAGAAATATAAAAGGAACAACCCAACAAAACTGTACCAAAAATATTATTTGAAAAAATCTCTCTTATTCATACAATAATTGTGTCCGCGAATACTTTATATCGTTTTACGTGTAACAGTTGTCTTATTTATAAAAAATACAAATGAAAGAACTTGGAAAAATTGTTACTGAAAGATATTATTCAGAATATTGTAGCGAAAAAATTATTATATTAAATATTCATTCTGAGCTATAACAATTTAATCTTATACTTTCTATAAAAGAGATAATGAGATATAAAGAAGTTTACGCCAAGTATGAATGATTAATCATTAACATTTCAGTTTTCAATTTTTTATTAACACAAATTGTTTTGGCCATATAAAAATTTATAGGTAAATGTTGAGAAAAGGGTTGTATAAAACTACTTGTCGGAGAAGCTTTCATATAAAAATCTAATCTTTCTACAAACATAATATTATCAAGAAGTTTATATAGCAAATTTGCCTTATTATTATTAGTTTACATAAATAAAAAATAAATAAATAAAAAATAACTGCCGAAATAGGGAACCTACTTCCAATGACCTTGACGTTGACATATATATATATATATATATGGTAGAGATCATCCTCCTTCGGAGTAACCTTCCGAAGATTTTACTTGTTGCTCACAGGTTCATTACAAAGATATTAACAAAAGAAATTCACAGTTTACAATCGACAAAATTACGTTACACGCATCCATTCACATCGACCGGTGCATTAACGGAAATTATATATTGACACAAGGGTTAATAATTATTAAATATTTCCATTTACGTGCTACGTCCGTTATTAAACTTAATGTCAAAGTTCAATTAGGATGCAGTGAAAGTAAAGTCATGCAGAAACCTTCCTCGCGTTTTAAATCCAGAAACGATTTATGTGGATAAAGGAGTCGCAACGATAACGGTTAAAACAATAACGTGAAATTAAAAACAACAAAGTTTAAAGAGCCTACAGCCAATAAATATGCTCTAATACGATCCAAATCTAACAAAAGTAATTAGTAAACAAGTAAACTTTGTAAACAAGTAAATTAAAGCTCTTTAGAGCTTATATACTTCCAAGATTGTTCGTCATGTGAATCACTGTATATTACAACTTAATTAAAATATTTTGAATTGAAATATTCGCGACATTTTTCCATCATTGTTTTCGAATGTTACACTAAAAAACGTACACAGTAATTATTGTCTATGTGCATTAAAAAACGAATCGCACAGCTATTATAGTTAAATTTCTTAAATGAATATTAATAGATAGCATAAGATTCAGGAATGTTGAATTATTAATGCAATTTGCAAAATTATGGTTACAGGCAACCGAGTACCGCAACGATGGGTGTTCGCTATTATGGGAGTTTTAGCTGTCTTGAATGCGTATAGCATGAGAGTTTGTCTCTCGATCGCAATTACGGAAATGACCATACCACATAATAAAACTAGTAACACAGATGATAACACCTGTCCGATATTACCGGACGACACTGGTCGAGATGAAGAAAAAATAATTAATTCAAAGCGGTACGACTGGGACGTAGACACAACGGTACGTAAAATATGTTTTATTTAAAATTTATTAAGTCCTTGAAATAACATTCATTATGATACAAGAAGATTCAAGTTATACATTCATGTCTCCAGTGCTTCTTAAAGAAATCCGAGATTAAGAATGGGGTAATAATAATTAGTATTTTAATATGTTAGAAGATTAGAAAAACAAGTTCAAAGATTTTTATTTATTTTTAAAATCATCATCAGACACGTAGTAAAGTTTTTCCCTAAAAATAAGACGTTGGCCATTGCTTGTATATTATTTTTGTGGCTATTTATACAGGGTGTCTTATCACCCCAATTATTTCAGTTACTTTTCATTTTGGAAGCATATTTTTAAACCAAATTATTTATTTTCAAGATAAACATCAAATTATAACTTTATTTTGACTATCTCTGACTACTTCATTGAATTTGCTTTACCTTAAAGTCTTTAAATAAAATAATATAGAATAATTAAATATATTTATACTTTTATCGTTTCTATTAAAATTGTTCTCTCGTGCAAGCAGGGCACCATTCTCTCGTCCTTTTACTGGGGCTACATCATCACGCATCTACCAGGCGGAATACTGGCCGAAAAGTTTGGCGGCAAATACTCGCTCGGTCTTGGAATACTGTCAACTGCAATATTCACACTACTGACACCGATAGCGGTTGAATGGGGCGAGACGACTGCTTTGATCGTTCTGCGCATTCTTATGGGTCTAGGCGAGGGTACGACCTTCCCGGCATTGAACGCCATGCTAGCACAGTGGACGCCGCCAGAGGAGAGGTCGTTAATCGGCTCGCTGGTGTTTGCCGGCGCTCTGCTTGGCACGGTATTCGGCACCTTGGTGTCCGGTTATATCCTTCATTACTACTCCTGGCCGGCTGTATTCTATGTATTCGGTGTATTAGGTGTGCTCTGGTTCATCGTGTGGGTTTTGACGTGCTACAACAATCCGTACGAACACCCCTTTATCTCTAAACAGGAAGTAAAGTACTTGCACGAACGTATGAGTAAGCACACCCATAAGAAACCACCACCAGTACCCTGGCGGCACATATTGAAGTCAGTGCCACTTTGGGCACTGGTCGCCGCCCAAGTTGGTCACGACTGGGGCTTTTTCACCATGGTAAACGACTTGCCCACATATATGAGCAGCGTGCTCCATTATTCTATCAGGAACAACGGCCTGTACTCGTCGTTACCATATCTCACAATGTGGCTCAGCAGTTTGCTAACATCCTGGTTAGCCGACTGGATAATTACCAAAGATGTCATGTCGCGCACTAATGTACGAAAGCTTGGCACGACAATTGCTTCCTTAGGTCCAGGTGCCTTTATCATTGCTGCCTCGTACAGTAAGTGTGACAGAACATTAGTCGTCATCATGTTCACCATCGGCATGACTTTAATGGGTATGTATAAGAAAGACCACCTCCGTTCCTTACGAAAAATCATCATCTCTTTTTATAATTTGACCGCAGGCACTTTTTATCCGGGAATGAAAGTCAATGGATTGGATCTTAGTCCTAATTACTCCGGCTCCTTAATGGCAATGGTCAATGGAATTGGCGCCATTAGCGGTATCATAACGCCAAAAATTGTCTCTACGCTTACTCCCAACGAAACTCTGAGCCAATGGCAACTTGTCTTTTGGATCGTCTTCGGTGTCTTCGTCGTGACGAATCTGATCTTCATTCTGTTCGCCAGTGGCGAGGTTCAGGACTGGAATGACCCCGAGTTCGTTATACGAGACCGGGAAAAACGATGGGGCAAAGCGGAAAGTGAGAAATCAAATCAAACCGTGACATAACGATCTTTCGTCGTTATTTTTTTATATATTTTAATAATTGCAGCTTGTATATGTTATATCGATCATCATAGCAATCTTACATCTAATGCATTTGTTATTTTTTCGACCATCAAACGAAGTGCGATAATAATCGACACATGGTATTATTACAAGCAAATTTTTACGAGCATTAGTACTCCATGTACATATTCGCGAAACTTACAAGTGCACCTGGCGCTTCCAAAGAAATAACGACTGCGCGGACTATTTATAATGTTTTTTGTAAATATTATGTGTATTATACAAATTACTATTAAGTGTTTACTTAATTGTTGCGCCAATATACCATTATCATTATCGTGAACAAAATAAAAATGGAATAGAATACTCGATTTCTGTGTTACTTAAGAATTTTATTATATTGAGAAAAAATAGAGTATAACCTGAAAAAAATATTTAACTTTTAGAAATTATTTTTTTATGCTCGCAAGATAATTATTTATTTAAATCTTGTTATAGAAATATGTTCAAACTGAAAAAGACAATGTAAAAGAAAAAATAAACTTTTTTAAATAAAAGATTATTAATTTATTCTAAAACATCTGCTTATTTCAAAATTTCGATATTTATATTTTGAAAATTATAAATTCTAATGTAAAAAATATTTTTTTCAAATAAAAAATAGGAAAGGAGGCTAGAGCTGTGGTAGACTTTCTTCTAATATTTTTTTACGAAGAATTTTTAAGTGGAATTCACATCGTAATAGAATTTTTCAATAGGTTCAATCTCGGCTT
>NW_014557061.1:26049-26762 GCF_001313825.1 Dinoponera quadriceps | reverse complement strand
TCTATGTATATATATAATATATATAATTGTAGTTTTTTTATTTCAAATATATTGCAATACCAATTATTTGATTATATAAATAAAGTCGAAAGAATTTTGTGCAAAAATACGTTTTATGCTAAAAAATTCGCACACGCACACACAGAGAGACTTTTTTTATATTATTTTTTTTTTAAGACGGTCTTAAATATTGAGTGAGTGCAAAAGTTTGTAGCCGATTCCAATAGATGTCATNCTGCCGGCAAAATCTGCTGACACAACTTGACAGCAGATTGAAAAAAGCGAGAATCCGAGCAGGACCTGCAGTATGTCCCATTTGAACCCTTAGACAACAGAATGTCTAAAATCGAGACACAAGACACACCTTTAACCCGTCAGTTACCAAATGAATTGAAACCACAAATTTCTGTTTCCTCTTAGGAAATCTCACGTTTTGGAACCTAAGGAAACCAAATTTATAGGTTTTGAGTGTTTCAGAAAAATGCTAACGATAAAGTTTGGAAAGTTATTTTTCGCTTATGTATCGCTTTTATTCAGTGTTGACAACTTGTTTTAGAGTCACTAGTATCTAAACTGAACACTTAAAGCTATGTTATAGGTTAGCAGTGTTATTTCCATAGAGATATAAAAATAGAGGGAACAAGCCTGTAAGTGGAAGTCATAGAGGCAAAGAGAGAGATGGATGCCGAGTGTCCTATCTGTCTCTTTCTAGT
>NW_014557061.1:13961-25828 GCF_001313825.1 Dinoponera quadriceps | reverse complement strand
ATAATTATTTGAGGTTACGTATTTGTACTTTCTTACGAGTGAAAACTGCGGTTACATTCAGGATAAGACTCCGCCTTGCATTTCAAACAATGCCTCATTTTTAAACAAATCGCGTCCAATTATTATTTTGTTAACGTTCGAATATTTAACGAATTTTAATTCTACACACATGTGCACGCATATTTACAAAACGAAATTTTAGTCTGCTTTCTCCCTTCCTGACGTCGCGTGGTCGTCTTGGCGGCTCATTGTAACAACCAATCACAGCGCTCAACTAGAAAGAGACAGATAGGACACTCGGCATCCATCTCTCTCTTTGCCTCTATCACTTCCACTTACAGGCTTGTTCCCTCTATTCTTATATCTCTATGCATATATCCCTTGTTCCCTCTATTCTTATATCTCTATGGTTATTTCGATTGTTAAGTCAAAAATATTGTGCCACCTGGAGGGTGCATTGGGAACTGTTAAATGTAAGATCTGACTATGAATATCGGTCTAGGAAAAATTGTATGGTATCGCTATTTGATGAGTCCAGGAGCTACACCACTCACTAAACGCTGGGCTCTGATTGATTAAGCGTCTAGTGACCATGGGCTATATAGACAATTAGTTGAATTGGAAAAATACCAAATCACGGCTGGTGTGGTTGGTGATGGTCAATTGCAAAATCGGGATGCTCCCAGAGTAGGGTATTGGCTAGCAGTAAGCTAGTAGGGAGTAGAAAATGGGAAAGGACCGGCTATAGATAGCCGCAAAGTAAAACGTAAGCAGTAAGCTAATTGACCAATTGGATTTATACATTTCAAAAATAAATCGACTGTTGTTGCTCAATTAGCTTATTGCTTATGTCTTAGGGAGAATTCACACTTTGATAGAAAAGCAGAAAAACAGCAGCCAATCAGAACAAGCGCTGATAGTGAACTAGATGAAATAGATAAGTAGATAAAACAGAGACTGTCGACTACCAGTGGGAGTTCTGATTGGTTGCTGTTTTTTTGCTTTTTCCTCAAGGTATGAATTCTTCTTTACTGTGTACTTTACGACTATTGTTTTGAATGACGATGGATCGGAATCGTAAAAATGTATTAATAATGCGTTAATTGTAACCGTAATTTCAGTAATTTATACACATACAATCAAATGGATCAACGCAAATGAAATTCCATAAAACCGTAATGACTTCCGCCCACAGATCGTGGCAATACTTGCCACGCGACGGAAGTTCGCGGTAGCCAATAAACTTCTTGCCAATAAAGTTCTTGCCAAAAAACGACATGTTGATTTAACTTTCACCACGCGGAAAACGTACTGCGTCCTGTGGACCGAAGCCATAACTATAGTCGCGCAAAAGTCCCGTCAGGAATTTTACGATTAACACCTTACGATCAACCAATAAGGAAGTAGTTTCATATCGTTGACCAATCAAAAAGACTAAAAATAGAGTTCCATGTCCCACGTAATGACATTAGGTTTGTTCGTTTTCGCTGCACCGCTGAACTAATGCGATAAATTGAAGTGAGAAAACATATATTTGTCTCGTTTCAACTTATATTGCACTAGTTCAGTGGTACAGCGAAAACGAACAGACCTATTGCCACTGAGAATAGACATGAGATCTTACCTATGACCACGGCACGGTTACGACATTTTTACGTGCAAAGGCCTTAATTCTGGCATCCAACTTATCTTGGCAGCAAAAGATTATTGAGAAAAATGAAAGGCCATTACACTTCGTAAGTAATGCGGGTTGAGTCCAGTAGCGATATTGCCGCTGCAACTGCTGAAAATGGAGGCTGAAGTCAGAGTTCTTGTAACAAACGTTCAAGTATGCGTTCAACCGAATCGAAGCTGATTTATTATGAATTTTGAGGAGTGAATGATCGGTTCATCAACGGTAGTGCGATTAAATTCGTGACCGTCGGTATATCGAGCTTTTACGAAAAAAACGAAGAAATGCAGTTATACACAAATCGAGTAGATACGCCGATTTGAAGTATTGTATACTATGATACAGGTTCTAGTCTCTAAAACCCAAAAATATTCATTAATATAAATACGATTGTTTGATACATCATGAGATTCTACTCGCATGATTAAGCATGAGGATTATATATACATATATATATGTGTATATATATATATATATAACTATGGCAGATGGTTGATCAATAATACAACCAATATTGAAGCATTATAATTGTAAATATCTATAAGATGTGTTGAATTATGATTTATTCTGCAAAACTTGAAAACAATTTTTAATATATATAGTGAAATGCAGAAAATATTGCAAGTGATGTCTTTGTCAACTAACTAACAGCGATGACCTAAGAAATATTAAACACTATTCTATATAATTACAGACAAGAAGGAATACATTAACTGCATCTTTCTTAGTCATTGAAGAAATTGCTGAACATTCAAGTATAGGACAAAGTTTTATAATGGTTCTATAATGTTTATATAATTAAAGACAAGTTACATAGATTATCAATTTCTATAAAATCATTAAATGATACAGCTGCAAATATTATGGAGCAGAATGAAGGAAATGAAATTTCTACTATTTCAAATATTGCCAAGATAGATGTTTCTCCAAAATCAAAGCAGAAGAAGAAATCTCTTTGCCGCATGCTGATGAACAAGAAGACCAAAGTTGGTTGCTTAGAGCTATCTTATAAGGATGAGGATTCAAATAAGAATTCTAAGATAGACAGCTCACAACACGGATCTCAAACCAGTACTAAATTGTCTTTGTGTTGCGCAATGACTGAACGTAGTAGAACACCACCTCAGAGCTTAACTGTTAGTAGACTTTCTCCAACAACCTTAAGTCGTACTTCGGTCAAATCTGAAGTAGCTTCTGTGAATGAAGATTGTCGAACAAATATACTGGTCAAGAAAGAGGAGATACATGTTGAAAGTAACACTCAGGTGACACAAGAGACTATAATCAAAAAGAATAGTACAGCAAAGGAGCAGTGTCATAGTACTTATATAGAAGGTAAGCTTGCAAATTACATTTACATAATCTTAATGTCAGATTTTACTAATGAATTTGGGAGATGTATGGAATTTGAGTACATGAAAAATGCTCTGTTTTGACAAATAATACACATCTAAATTGTTAATATTAACTGGACGACAAAATATTAAATGCTTATAGTAGTTCTTGGTATTTCAGTCTGAGAATATTTTGTCTCTAAAAGAAGGAAATATTCTTCAATGACACTGAAAAGCTTCAATTGCCTCATATCTAATTGTGACTAGGCACTCCTTCGCAATTTTTCTCTTTATGTACGTAGTATCATGATGTGGTTGAATGATGATCAGATGACCTTGTATATCCCCTCCATCTTACATTCTAAACCCGTATAGCAGACGTAACACTTCCAGTCATATTGATATAAAGTTGTGACGATTGTAGACGTAGTTCTAGTAACAGTCAGTTATCATATATTATTTTCGACATACGTGCGAGTGTTCTTATTCGTTATCGAGAGTCAGCGGGAAGTCCGTTAGTAATGTTAAATATGAATAAGAAGAGAAGAAAAAGTTTCTTTCTTAACAAAGTATCACGCATATTTAAGAGAAAACACGATGAATTAGGACAACAATCGGAGTTGTACAGACCGCAAGCGGAAACACTTGATAATAAGCAATCTGATAATTTGGGAAGTATACCTGATAACTCCGATAACAAAATTATAGCTGTTAGCAAAAATGAATCTTATATAACAGGAGCAAAAGACAAATCATTTGAAATAGAAGAATATAGTGATAAAGATATTTGTGTGCAACAAAATTGTACTATTATTGTTACTACAAAGAGTGATAAGAGTTTTGATATGGAAGATGAGAAGAGAATAAAACATGAAAAGTATAATGTTATGGAAAATGAGCGAGAGGAACGTAAATTAGGAGCAGACAGATATATGAATACAAAAATTGCATTTCTAAAACAGGATAACGATTTATGCGTAACTTCTCAGTCGTATTTGAAAAATGATAATAACGAAATGGAAGATCGCAGTTCTGATTCGAAAAGTACAATGTTACAACTTTGTTCTAATAATAATATCAACGTCACCAATAATATAAAATGCGCACTTGTAGTAAAAGAAACGAAAGTAATTTTTCAAGAGAGTAGTGAAGATAGTGACTTCTCTGCAGACTCAACGGAAAACTCGTTCGAAGAATCTTCAGAAGATGAAAATGAACATCTGATTGAGTCTGAAAAAACTCAAAAATATTTAAAGGATGAATACTTTACAAAGGGAAAGTATATCACTTATTTCTTCCTGGAAATGGAACGGCAGTTATACAATCCTTCAGAAGTTTACAGAATGATTCAGTATCGTGATACTGATTGTGAAAAGCCAGAGAAAGAAGGTATAAAGTGTAATATTTGAAACTTGTATGCTGCTTAAAATTTAATTGTTATGTTTTTGCTAGAGCATTATATATTTTATTATCATGGAATATTAAATTTTTCTCAGCAAACATCAACATTATTATATAAATTAATAATACATTAAATGTGGACAATACATGTACGTTTGTGTATATTAATTTTATCAAAAAAAAAAGTAAAACAATGATTTTATACCTAGTTAGATTAGAGACGTAAATATTAACCCTTTGCACTTGAGGGCTCCGGAGCGGAGCCATTTAAAATTTGTCTTCAAACTCGAGGGCTGGAGACAATGCAAATAACTTTCAGTTCATAACATAAGGATAAAGACAAATCGTAAAAATTATTGTGTATAGGATGTTCCGCTCTTGCTATTTGCATTGTCTCCATAGCGGAGCCCTCGAGTTTGAAGACAAATTTTAAGTGGCTCCGCTCCGGAGCCCTCGAGTGCAAAGGATTAAGCAATATACTTAATACTTTAATGTTGTCTATGTGCAGCTATAATTGTATATATTTTACATGTTCAACTTCTAATCTATTAAGCTAGAACAATAAAATCCGGATATATATTCAATAGATGATTCTATGTATGCTGTAGGAAGTGTGTAAATCGTTTTACAAAAAGACAACTTTTTCTAAACAGTTGAATTTGAGGATCTTGCAATTAGGATCTTGCAACATGTACATCTATTTTTTGAAACTAGAATGACAAGTTATTTGATTTTAATTTAAGTAGCATTTGCTATTATCCTGTTGATAGTGTTTCATAAGATGATTGACTGTTCTAGTTCTAAATACGTATAACTATTTATTTAAACGATGCAATCGTATGGGAAAATTTCAAAGCACTCATAACTCGTAACAAACGATTAAGTATTGGCAAATTTATGTGTCGTAATACAAAAGATTCCAATAATGTCGTGAAATCATGCGTTAATGCTTAAACTGCAGTAGGTAATTGAACCAATTTGGTTTCATTACAGATTTCATTGCTATAAGATCATTACGAATCTAATCTCTAGGCACAAAGTATATTATTTTCTCAAGCAATAATTGTGTTTTATGCTTTTAAGATGATGCGAATGGTACGTTTTTTTTTCTTTTTTTAGCGCTATTGGGACACGCAAGAATTCTTTAAAGGAGGATCTTGTACGTGATTAATAAATAAATTGTTTCAGATGGAAGTTTTTCCTCCGGATCACAGTCCCCGAGTATACCGAGACAATTGCGTCGTAAATTGTTACATAGAAGATCTGCGGATAATTTAATCGTGAACTCACCGACAAATTCCATGAGGCATTCCAGTCCAGAATCTATTAAAAGTGCACCGATACAGCATAAGCCACGTTCGACGTCACACGATGCTCTATCTAGAAAGAAAGATCGTTACTTTTGTCAGGCAACAGGAGCGTCTATGGATAGTTTAGCAAAACAATCGTTACTTGCTGCACACGTACTTAATTTAATACCTACACAAAAAGCACGGGAAAGGTATGTAATCTTTTTTTCGAAAGATAATATTTGGCATTATTTCTCGTCGATTCAATTTCACAGAAATTTTCTTCACGGAAGAATTGCTGCCAATTCCTTACTCGGACCAGTAGAACTCGAGAAAGTGTTGCCGAATCGAGAATTGAAGATTTTTATTGGCACATGGAACATGAATGGGCAGACTCCGCCGAAGGAATTAAATGATTTTATGTTACCATCCGATATAGAGACCATACCCGATTTGTTGGCTATAGGCACACAAGAATCATGTTCTGAGCGAAATGAATGGGAAGCGGCTCTGCAGGAGACTCTCGGCCCTTCGCACGTACTGCTCACTAGCAGTAATCTCGGTACACTTCATCTTGCATTGTTTTTGAGACGAGATCTGATCTGGTTCTGCTCCGTTGCGGAAGAGGATAATTTCTCTACGAGAACTGGGACAGCATTTAGAACAAAGGGCGCTGTGGCCATAGCTCTCATGATATTTGGCACAAGTTTTCTCTTCGTCACTGCTCACTTGACTGCACACCAAGATAAAGTGAAAGAACGTGTCAACGATATAAAGAGAATTGTTAGGAATCTCGACCTTCCCAAGGAGCTACCTACTAAACACAAAAGCAAAGGTATAAATTTATAGATTAATCTTTTACCTTCTATACATTGTGCGCATCTTATATTTCAGATGTGACGCAAAATTTCGATTGCGTATTTTGGTGCGGCGATTTAAATTTTCGTCTGGCTCAGCCTAGAGAAGAGGTAATCCAATGGATCACGAACACGTGCTTTCCGCAAGAGTCGCCGATAAACTTGCATAAAGATCAATTGAGAGTTATCTTGAATGAAGGCGCGGTACTACGTGGATTCGAAGAAGCTCCGATCACTTTTCCCCCCACTTATAAGTATGATCCGGGCACACAGAATTTTGATTCCAGCAGCAAACAACGCACTCCCGCATACACCGATAGAATCCTTTTTAAAGGAAAGGGCCACACCAGGGGATACATTAGACGCGTCAGTCATGACAGTGCTAATTCATATAAAGACGGTGTTATAGATTGTTTAATATACGATTCCGTTCCCAGTATTTGCACTTCAGATCACAAGCCAGTTTGGGGAGTTTTTAAGACTATACTGAGGCCGGGTATCGATACGTATGTGTCTATTGACATTTATTGAAATTCGAAGTAACAGTTTTTTTTTAATATAAATTAATAATACACGTATCAGTAACAATATGAATGTGTATATATATATATATATATGCGCATCGTTACCTATTTTTAGAATTCCGCTTGGTGCTGGACTCTTCAACCGTGAGATATACTTAGAAGGCATCAGGAGGCGTGCGGCTGCAATGGATGATTCTCTTGGAACTTCAAAAGTTTGTTCGATTCAATGAGGAAATTCACTGTTATTGTAAGTGTTGATACGTTGATCGGTAATATATTTGTTAATAAGGTATTTATCCGTTTACGTCAGTAAACAGCACGATTGCTTTATATCGTACGTTTCCTTGATAGACGTTATTTATTTTTTACGATGTTATGTATTATCGTGCAATCTGTCCACATTTTTATAGTGCACGGCGGTGAAAGACACATTTGAGTAAGATTTATATAACAAGTTAATATACAAGGTTTATCAAAAATATAGAAATAACGAAATATCTTGAAAACGAAGCAATTGACAGAAAAATGATAGATAAAAGTTGTAGAGTTTGAAGGAAGACTTAAATTGGTGACTTTAAGAGAGCAGAACAATGTAAAAGCCGAAAAACTGGATTTCTTGTGAATTTTTTTAGAGAAAACTATACATATAATTAAAATTCGGTTTTCATGTACACAAAGTACATATTTTCATGTAAATATAAAAAAAATCAGCCCAATATATTAATATTTGCGACCTCCAGAGCTGATGTAAAAAAGTAAAAAAAAGAATGAATTTAGACGATTGGCAGATTTCCGGCTATACGCAGCAAGCGAATTGATCGCAGGCCGCGCTGATTGGCAACAAATTTGACACCAGAATCTCACACCAAAACCATATCCATCTGTGTCTGTATTTAGCTTATGTTTTGGCGACAGAACCTGCTGACAGGTAATCCGAACAGATTGACAGTAAAAATTGCGCAAAATCTGCCAAACTACACGCCAAATTGCACGCAGCAAGATCTGCTAGGTTTCTGCCACCAATCTGCCGTCAGAGCTACAGGCTCTGTTCGATTTCTGCCACCAATCTATTCGCAGTTCTCAGTATTTGTTTATAGGTTGGTTTGTAGACTTGGTTCGGATAAAAAAAAAAGTAAAACAATGATTTTATACCTAGTTAGATTAGAGACGTAAATATTAACCCTTTGCACTTGAGGGCTCCGGAGCGGAGCCATTTAAAATTTGTCTTATAGAAGGCATGAACAACAACTATATATGTGGTCATATTGTTCCCTTTCTTGTAATAATCCACGCGAAGTTTCGAGTCATTCCGCCATTAATTCTTTATTTGACAGTTGTTTCAATATAAACAATTGTTTCGAGCGATAGTGCAAAATAGATAAAATTAGAATCGAAGGTTTTTTTTTTTTTCTTAAGGAAAGAAAATCTATGAAAGGATTTTCCCTACATTGAGTGACTCATGTAATTTCTATGAAACCGTTCGATTTTGGATAAACGAATTCAAGCGTGACAGAACAAGCATCGAAGGTGCACCACATTTTGGAAGTCCTCCGAATACAGCTGTCATGAAACTACCGATAAAGTCCATGATATGGTTTTATCCATCAGGCAAGTGAAAATACGCGAGATATTAGAAGCCAGATCGGCATTTCAACTGAGCGTATTCATTTCATTTTGCACAATGAATTGAATATGAAAAAAAAAAAACTTTCTGCAAGATGGATGTCACGATTGATGACTGCAAAACAAAAACGAGTTCGTACGTGAACATCCGACTGTTTGGAGGTGTTTTCAGAAGAATCCAATGGATTTCATGCGACGTTTTGTGACCATGGATGAAACTTGGATTCATCATTATACTTGAATCAACAGTCCAAACAGTGGACTGAAGGATGAGGTGAAAAAATTCTGAAAAAGGCGAACACTATCGATTGAAAAGATAATGGCATCAGTTTTTGTGATGCGAAACGAATTCTCCTGATCGACTATCTTGAGGAGGAAAAAACCGTTACTGGCCAATACTAGACCACTTTTGGAGAAGTTAAAGGCAACATTCGTGGAGAAATGTTCCGGAATCGTCAAGAAAAAGGTATTGTTTCACTATGACAATATACCGGCGCAATCAAACGTTCCGTTCAGAAAAAGTTGGCCGAATTGAAGTTTGACATTATCCCGCATTCACCGAATTCGCCTGATTTAACTTTCTCGGATTTCCATCTATTCCCGAAATTCAAAATTTTCCTGGCTATAAAGAGATTTGAGAACAAAGAGACGATAGAAGTTGTAAACAATTATTTTAAAGGACCTCGAAGAAACCTATTTTCAGGAGGGAATCGGAAATCTGAAAAAACATTGGGGAAAATGCATTGAGTTGTGAGAAAATTATACTGAAAAATAAAATACCTTATGAAACTAAAACTGGTGTCCTTAATATCAAACCACCTTTGTACATGACTATGTCTGTAAGGAGATTTTTGATTTTTGAAAAATTACAAAAATAATTTTGAAAAAAAATCTTTTTCACCTCAATTTTTGTCGGTTTTTTTTTACATTTAAAATCCATTTTTACACTTAAAAATTCAATTTCCAGTTAAGGAAAAGCATCCTACGTACAATGATAGCCGTTCGTTTGACAAGTGTTTTGCAACTTGTCTGACTTTGATCTGATCAATATTTTTCGAGATGATTTGTCAACCAGTTAGAAAAAATACTGTTTCGACAAAACGCAAAGTTTCAGTATCAAATATCTTTGAGATGAAACGAAATTGTTGGGCTTACGTTATTTGGTTATTAATTCCTGGGCCATACGGCAACTTCTTCCTAGCCATTAATTTGCCCTGGAATTCCGTATTCCTGTCTATGTAGAAAACGAGCCTCGCTAGTCGCTTCCTGTGCTTGTGTATTAGTTACAATTACGTGCTGAATATCACTATTTTAGCAATATTCATACATTTTTTCGCCGATTTTAAAGCTCCTGTGTCCTCACTTTGGCTGTCCTTTGATGACTATAGAAGCGAGAAATTACATGTCAAAATATATTACGATATACGTGGGAATAAAAGAATGTGTACATAAAATGGCACTTGTGATAGATTCAGCATATTTATAAAAGTGTCCGGACGCTTTTTTTAACCTGAACAATCAATAAATAGCCGAAAATTAATGTTACATGCATCTTATGTTTTTAACCTATTTTTTTCATGATTTCTGTTATATTAATTTTACAGCTATTTATTGATTATTCAGGTTAGGAAAGATGACGTACGAATATCTTTATAAGTATGCTGAATCTATCACGAGTGCTATTTAACATTGCATATATTCTTCTATTTCCACGTATATCGTAATATATTTTGTTATGCGATTTCTCGCTTCTGACATCATTAAATATGAGTAATCGATTCCGTCTGCCATTTTACGTATAAAAGCGTTGAAGTGATGTTATCGCAAAGTGAATACTTTATAAAATATTTCATCTTTTTCTGTACTGAAAAATAAAAAATAAAATATCTCGAAAAAATGTTAACTTTTCGATGATTCTTAATACTTTTATGCACAGAATGAACAGAGAAATTGATTTAAAAAATTATATCATTGTATTTAAAAACATAAAGTTGACCTTAAAACGACCTTGAATTATTGATTAAACAACAAAGGTAAAGTCATCATCCCTCTTTAAACCCTACAATTTTTATCTGAACCATTTTTTGTCAATTGCTTCGTTTTAAAAATATTGTACTGTTTCCACATTTTGACAAACCCCGTGTGCGCGCGCGCGCGCGCGTGTGTGTGTGTGTGTGTGTGTGTGTGTGTGTGTGTGTGTGTGTGTGACGACCATCGTTAAAATTATAATATTGAAATAGATATTATAACATTGATATAGAAATAGTCAAATATTGAAATTAATCGTGTCTCAGCAACTCAGATTAGGATAACGATGACAATTGTATCGTCGGTTATATTTTTAACTCGCATTGTAACATTATTACACATGCATATTGTGAAGAAAAAAATATAATAGTAATATAATAGTAATTAGTTACTTGAGGAGGAACCACGTTAGTGACCTTGACATATGTTAAAGACATGACTTTGAGTAACCTTCAAAAGTTTTTAGTTGGTTATTTATTAAAAAGTTATAAATGAAAGAAGTAAGAAAAACATATGAGTCAAGACTTCTGGTCCCTCGTTGCATCTTGTTCGATGACGTCAGAAACGGGGAAAAGCACGCCCAAAATTCTTGCGAAATATGTTCAAATGAAACGATATGTTTATAAAATAACACTTGTGACCAATTAATCACATTTGTAAAATATTTTGGAAACTATCCTTTTACTTTAACAATCAATATTTTATATTATCAATATATGTTAAGATCAAGGTTATGGGCGTAATCCTTCAAAGTTAATAATTACTGAAAAATGAAGTATTAATTATATTTATGTGCAATTTTGGATATTGTCAAAAGATTACTAAATGTTTCTTGTAATGTTATCAATTCTGTTAGATGAAATTTTTGTAGTAACAATTTATATTACAGCATTCACTAAAAAATGTCAACTGTGAGTACATATTTTATAAATCTCAAAAAAGGTGCAAGAACTTGATGATGAATTTTATAAGATGAATTTATAAACATTCAGATATATTTAAATAATTATATTGCAAGAGGGAAGCGGTAATCAACAATGTTAGTCAAGCATTCTTTATCGAATTGCTATTTTATTTATTTTAAAATGCAAAGTATATTGGAGTTTTATATTTAATTTAAAAATAATATATAATGTATA
>NW_014557061.1:0-13488 GCF_001313825.1 Dinoponera quadriceps | reverse complement strand
GATAAACTGTATATATATATATATATATTTAGAGATTATAAGAAATAAGCTTTACAATAATGTGTGTTTGGAATTCAATAGGCTTCATATTGCAAAGTATGAGGATTTAACAAAGAATAGAATGTGATTATGTGCATGCGTGTGTGTATGTGTGTGTATGTTAAAATATATATTAACTATAACAAAAAAGATAAACGTACAATATACCATATGTTAAACGACACATAATATTATATTGCAAGCATTTAAAAAATTATATGATTAAATGGTTTATTAGTTATTAAATTTATAATTTATATATTTATTATTCTACTATGCATAAAGTATTTAAAGATACAAACTGATTTCTTTAAGAAATTTACACATTGGAAAAAATAATTAGTAACTTAATTTTAAGAAATGTTTACTTTGATATTTCTCTTTGATATTTCTCTCTCGTATCACGTCAGATGCATACTTTAATGATTTCTGTGATAACCTCTTTTTTTTGTAATCATGCAGATAGGTTGCCATTAAGGTGCCTAAGAAACATCTTTCGGATACCGACTCTTCTAAAATGAAGCGAGATTAAAAATGTCTAAATCAAAATCTTTAAGTCTGCCGAGCGGGTTGCCTTAACTATGCCTTACCTAAACTGTTACATACATAGTTATTTCATTGACCTGTATACTTACAATTTTATTGAGATTGTGTTCGACTTAGCTCTGCACTGTGATCAAAATAGAAAAAAAATGTAGTAAAATAAATTATTTATAGAAGTATAAATAAGTTTAAGTATAAATAATTTACGTTATAATTGTTTATAATTATTGATATTTAAATAAATATTTTAACAGGCACAGTTGGAACAAAATAATATAACTTTTTTTTTATGACATATAGATTATTTTACTTTTATTGATTATATCTCATACAGCACAGCAAAATTGCAGCAACACTGCAGCGATTTACAGAAGCTTCCAGTTACATTGCAGAAATGTTGTAATATTGTAAGTTACAATGTGACATTACAAATACATACAATTGTAATATTTCACCGAAATGATTCAGCAATGTTGCAGAAATATTATAAAAATAATTGACCCCCCATACAGCACAGAAAATAGAAACAAACAACATTACTGAGACGTGCAATCTTGAATGTTGAACGTAAACATCTTTCCAACATTAAATTTATTGAATCTATGCTGATTTTTCTGCATTGATTGTTTATATTGTTACAATGTTGAAACAACATTGAAGAAGTCATTAAATGGTTAAAATGAAAAGATTTAATTGATTAATGTAAATTTCGAACGTTTCCTAAAAATGCTTGTATTCAGAATGTTTCAGAATAACCGCACCGAAAGATTCTTGATACCAAGTAAGGAATTTTTTTGTTTACCGAAACGTATATAATGTATATCATATCACTCGTATATAGCAACGTCAAAAATGTTCCCTTTTAAAAATACGCGATAATGTTCCCCTTTTCAGACAAAATTCAACCAATGAACAAATAGTAGAAAGAGAGATCCGTGTCTACACATCTAACTCTCTCTTTCTAGGGCTCTCAATACGAAAGATCAAAAAAATCTCGCTGCGTGCTCCGTCCAGCATTATATGTTAATGGTTATATCTGTCATATATTTCTGCCCAAGGGGAGATTATTCGGAGAGACATTATCGTAAATATTCGATAAGATTAGTCTTA
The DNA here is from genome assembly GCF_001313825.1 of Dinoponera quadriceps. Taxonomy (NCBI): domain Eukaryota; kingdom Metazoa; phylum Arthropoda; class Insecta; order Hymenoptera; family Formicidae; genus Dinoponera; species Dinoponera quadriceps. Next base: position 11,796 of record NW_014557061.1, on the reverse strand, counting down.
AACAAAATTAACTAGAATTTCAACTAGTTATTTCTGCTTAAGAATTAAAGCTTAAAGCGGGGTCTACAATGATAATTTAAGGCGTAAGAAATTAAGAAATTTGATCAATCACAGTCCAATGTGAGAAGAATAATCGACTGTGAATTTCTTAAGGCTTAGAGCTTAAAGCATTTATTGTAGATCGAAACTAAAGCAAAACTTATCGTCACTTTTATCGTTTTTTGGGTCGGTATTCATAGTCAGAAATTATATTTAAGACCATTTTAAGTTCATCTTCAGATGCTGTAGAGCGCATTTCATTGGCAATGAAATATCTAAAAATTAATACGGTTTTAAATGTAAGATCTGACTATACCAGTTTAAAACTTATGTAATATCAGCCTAAGTCTTACTGCTTAAGCCCGTATTAACCCTTTTAGTGCCGGGAGCCGATATATCGGCTCCTGCTACACCGGCGAGAAGTGCCAGAGCCGATATATCGGCCCGCACCTTGTAGCGCTTTACTATTCACATTGCGAGAGATCTCTATCAAAATAAATTTAAAATACGTTATAAATAGTCTAATTTCATTACGAGAGAATTAAAATAAATGATTTTTAAATATTGCTTTTCGTTTGGTTTTTATGAGCCTTTTACCAAATCCTAGTAAAATCGGCCGGTTATCTTCGCATAAGCACCTCTTTTTCGCCCGGCACTAAAAAGGTTAAACTACGGATTGGAGATTGAGATTAAATTGAAGTTTTACCAATCAGTGCAAAGTTCACTAAATTTCACTGAACTTGAGCTCAGATAACTTTGCATTGATTGGCTAAATTCAATTCAGTCTGATACGAGCTTTACGGTTGGTATAACATGCGTCATATGACGAATTTGTGGAGAGTGCTAATTAGATGTCGGATAGATAATTTTTAAGATGTCTAGAGAAAATGTTAGGAATACTAAAAATTCTCTATCCAACAGCCAATTGACACATCCGGTAATGTTCGTTGTACGACGCATGTAATACCAGCCTACGTTTTTCCATGCTGAAGGTTTAAATTACTCTCGTTGCATTCAGGAATACACACTGAGGATAGAGTGGCATATAATTGACAAATCATAATGAATAAATCTTAATTCTTTTCGTTCTGATTGATCAATTGAAAGCCTCTATCTTCAGTGTGGTATTTCCGAATGCGCGACACAATATGCGATACGTGACGCACAATGTCCAATGAGCATACAGCTCTCCTGGAAAAGTAATATATTCATTGGATATCGCACGTCACGTGCTACATATCGAGTCATATATCGCGCTGCCTGGCTGCGAAAGTCATTATTAGTAATAATTATATTATTTGTTATATCTTATTCAAACGCGTGCGTATTGGCTATGTCAGAAAACACTGAACTCATTTTAAGACCAAAAGTTAAGTTTTCTCGGTTTTCTAACCAAGAACGAAATGATGAAATTATTGAAGAATCTTGCAAAGATAATACAAATCCACAAATAAATGGTCCCAAAATCAAAAGTATTATATCTCTCAAGAAACCAGTGAAAATAATAGATTTTATGGGATCTGCTGATGTTTATGAGAAAGATTTACTTTCAAAGGATTGTGAAATAAAATCCTCATCTTGCTCTAGTGATACAGCATCTGTCAATACTCAAGGTATATCTCTATCTAATGATAATGTGAAGACAGAAATAGAGATCTCAAGGATTTTGTACAACGCAAGTAGTAGTCAAAACAAGAAAGAAAAAGTAACGCAACTGAATAAAAACATATGTACACAAAATAATACTTTAAAACATTGTAGAAAGATCTTGCAACAAAAGGACAAAGAAAATAAGGATGCAGTATTGAACAAGATTATACCGAATAAAAATATAAATAAGATAAGAACAAGAAACTCTCAATATATACAACCAGCTGTATGCAAGAAATTTAAACTTTTTACAAACAATGATGATGTACAGAAACCAGATACTGTAAATTCTTATAGAACAGTAATGACAAAATTACAGTCTGCACCGAGTATCATGAAGAAAACTGAAAAACAAACGACAAGAATTCTTAATGCAAAACCTAGTGTTATGCCATGTTACCGATATATCGAAACTGGAATAATAAGAAATAAAGTATCTCCTGTTAAAAAAATTGCACTACGTAGTACAACAGGTATTAAAATCAAAACTTCTGTGGAACCGGGAGTTTCTCACAAGCAGCAGAACAATACAAAGACAGATGATGCAAATAAAAAATATTGTACAATATCAGACCTTGCTGTGGGAAAACTGGCACAACCAGAATATAATTCTATCATGTGTAACATTCACAAACTTAAGGAAATTAAGCAACGAGAAATTGTGAGCGATGTTAATTATTTTCCACATAAGAATCTTTTAAATGAAAAGGTAAAATCTTAAAATATATAGAATAACTAGAGTAATTGTCTACTATGACTATTTCAATTTTTACAATGAATAATGTGAAACTACCATTGTAAAAGTCAATATATGGTATATTATTGAGGAAAGCTTTTATTATCCACTTTTAGAATTTTTCTTCAAAATTACATGTTCTATTAATTAATAATTAACTAAATTTAGTTAAAGAGCAATGTGTAAGGCTTTATAGAATCCAAATATAATCAAAAATTTCTAGAAATTTCTTAAATTTCTTATTTAATAATCTCAAAAAATCATTAGGAACAAAAGTCGCTCATATTTACAAGCATACTTTCAGAATCTGAACTCTCTAAATATATCCTTCATATTTGGAATTTTTGAGCCTCTCTGAGAATCTCCTTAGTAGAATTTTGGAAAATCTCCTTAGTGAGATTTTGGAAAGTTTTGTAAATATTTAAATTAAATTCCACGGACTCAATTTAGTATACGGAACATTCATCTCAAAGAAATTATAATAGATGGTTGCTCTGGTCTCTTAATTGTGTCGCGAGTAATAAGTTAAATCATGAGGCAAGAGGATAATACCCGAAGGCATTTGTCTTTTCTAATAGATTTCTACTGCACTGGATTTTTCATTGGATGAAACAATTTTCAAAAATTTAGTAGATTTGAGCATAGATGACAAACAGATACCCGCTATTGTACGAAGCAAGGATCCAGAACTGCGACAAAAGGATATTACACCCAAGCTTTCTGACTTTTTTGTTCCTGAACATACGAAAGATATTTGTACACTCATACATGTTAAATTTCGTGCTCCAAAAATGAATGAAAATTGGGATATTTTTAAAATTAGTAATAAGATACTTGACTGGAGGCATAGTTTGGACATTGTACGATAATGCATCTATACTTTTTGCTTGACATATAAGTGTAAAAATTATTAATAGTGTAATAGTGATAGAAAAAATATAAATACAATTGCTATTAACAATATAGCGTTATATATTTAATACATTCCAATATATAGAAATAAATTATTATAAATATGTTGACACATGGAATTTCTATTTAAAATTGAAGCTTAAAGTTGATCAAATATATTTTATTATTTATATGACATTTTTATTGATCTCACATCGGATTCAAATTCTGAAGGTATTGCAATAGAGTTAACACCATAATATCTATGACGCAGGTAAATATAGACGCGTTGTAAATTATAGTAAAGACATACACCAGCAAGTATCATGCCAGTTACAACTCCAGCTATGATTATCCTGTTAACATTCACAATGGATTTTTAATTAAATAAGTTCAAAGAAATATGTAACACATTTTCCAAGATAAATCTTATATATTTACACTGTAATCCATACGTTGTAATCATCATAGGTACAGCATATATTCTCATCACAACAATACTCCCAAGATTCACATAATCCCCATACACAGTAATGTGCAGCAGCCTGAAAATATGTGCACAATGAAATAGATATTTATATATTCGAAATATCAGTATAGATCGTAAAAAATAAAATTACGAAGCTGCGATGTGACTAATTTTTATTAACAAATATTAAAATTAAATCGTCATCAAGAACATATCGGCAAATATTTACATCTTGATAAAAATATCATATATGATACTATCTTGGTAAATATGATATAAATGATATAATGAAAAATGTTGAAATTACTGATGAAACCGTGAAAATCCAAATTAATGTAAAAGATATGCCATTTAACAAGTGTCCCATTGCGCATTACGATCAGACAACAGGTTCTTTTTCAAAGAACTACCTGGATTACACTGGTGCAATAAGTTAGGTTGCGTTCGAGAATCCCACTCGTGGTGTGTTTTCGTGATTTCGGTGGGAAAATAGTGGGAGCACCGTCTCCCTGCCTTCGTGTGTCGAGAGTTTCCGAACGCTCCAGTATGACTTCTAATGAGTAACAATGATGGACGTGTACGAAATGTAAAAAAAAAAATTGTTTCAGATCTATGCAAAAGTCTTATTCTCAGTATATATTAAAGCATGACATGCAAAAAGAATTCGAATTGTACAATTTCTGTTCATATGGTTTCAATACCAATGTAAATTATTCATTTTTAAAACTTTGCGCTATTAAATCCTCATAGAAATCTTCATTCGATTTATATAACATTCGAATATACATATGCGCACGTACTTACATCTAGTAACATAGGGATACCTGGTGAATATCTAACCTAGTGATATCTGAAATCAGACAAGTCGGCCTCCGATCTATACTAATATATTATTAATGTTTCAAAATAAGTCCGGATGTTACACCCCCCTTCTTATAATAAAAATTCCGAAATACTTTAGTTTTGAGGGATTTGTCTGGTTTCGATTTGTGCTTGTAATTCGCGATAAGAGTATACGGACGGTATAGTGGTTGTTGTTGTGTGTTTTGTTGATTCGGTGGTTCGTTTAATAATGCTGCTTCGGCTGTTGGTGATGTTTCTTCTTTTCGTTTTCTTTTGGTATTGTTTGCTAAATGCAAGAGTAAGTGTATAATGGAGCTCCATACTTATCTCGCTTCAACTTATTACACTAGTTCAGCGGTGCAGCGAAAACGAAGACCTCTAATCTGACTCAGGGCGGGCTCAGTTTAGTTCAGTGCAGTTCTAGTGCAGTTTTAGTGTAGTGAAAACGAACAGACCTATAATTTCATGGTAGCGTCGAACGTCGGAACCAATCAGCAGACAATGGATTGACTGCTAATTGGTTCCGACGCTCAACGCTACCATGAAATTGTACCTTTACACTTTCTAGTGTCTTTTTCAGTTGGGTTTTGGTCTACATGAGATTTTCCCGCGTAAATAATAGCAGTCGCCGGCATCGTTTTCGAAATACTTAACAAATTTGTTGGAATTTATTGTATAAGAATTCTCGTGTAATAAATATTGTATTATAATTAAATCGTCAAAATGGACACGGAGATTGATCAGAATTTAGAACAAATAACGCGCGAATATGTAGACTTCTTGGATGATATGGTAAGTATTTTAAACGTCAACGTTTATTATCTCAATGATGTTTGCTTAACTTTATAATTATTCACGTTATAATTATATGCCAGAAAACGTTATTTTGTGGCTCGTTTTCACATGTGCACCTGATATTTTCTCGAAATTTTCATGCTTTTTGATGTTTCACACAGGAGGATCAAGGCATATATGCCACGATGGTGAAGAATATGATTCAGGAAAATAAGTACAGATTAGTTGTAAATATCAATGACTTAAGAAAAAAGAATCCTGCGCGCACAATCGGGTATGGTACATGCTTATTTAGTTGTAGTTGTCATCAATTTATATTACTCTACAGAATAGTTTTTATACATCTAGACAAATTATAATTAAAATCTAAAGGAGTCGTGAATTTATCATATTACAGTTTATTAAATAATTCCTTCGAGGAGCAACTTGCGTTTCAAAATGCCTTGAAACAATATATCTCCAGTGTGGATATAGATTATGCTAAGGGCAACAAAGATTTCTTTGTAGCATTTGAAGGAAGTTTTGGAAACAAACATGTTACCCCGAGAACGCTTACCTCTCGTTTTCTGGGTAACTTGGTATGTGTAGAAGGTATTGTCACAAAATGTAAGTATCTAAAAAGGAACGTTCTCTATAATCTTCTTTTATTAAAAGACATTACACTTGTCTGCAAGTATACATTTGTTATATATATATATATATATATATATATTAAAATATGTGTGTGTATATATAATTTTATTAAAAATTTACTTTATGTTGTATAGTCATCTCTAGTTTTATATGTTACAAATTCTAGAATTTATTTTAAGAAATAACATACTTATAAGGATGCTTATGATAGGTTCGTTGGTACGACCTAAAGTTGTGAGAAGCGTTCACTACTGTGAGACGACGAAAACAGTCCTCGAGAGAGCCTATTCGGACTTAACTTCGTTGGACGCTTTTCCTCACTCAGCTATATATCCAACTACCGTAATTACTTGTGCAGATCGAATAAAATACGAAAGAATGTTTGTTTATTCTTCATATAGAGATTCATTTCTCCACATTGCAGGATGAAGATGGCAATGCGCTCGAAACAGAATTTGGTTTATCGACTTACAAGGACCATCAGACGCTCACTATACAAGAAATGCCGGAGAAAGCTCCGGCCGGACAGTTGCCGCGGAGCGTGGACGTGATCTGCGACAACGATTTGGTAGACTTGTGCAAGCCTGGAGATCGAGTGCAGGTTGTTGGGAATTACCGGTGTCTCCCAGGCAAGCAGGGAGGATACACGACTGGCACCTTCAGGTGTGTGTCCTCGATCGGAATTCGAGACTGCATTTCCTACCCGATCAAATTGCAGATCACCTTGGAATTTATCGCAGACAAAGAAAGCGTCTTCTGAAAGTCCATTCTAACAACTTACTTCCACACAGGACTGTTCTGATCGCTAACAATGTGATGCAACTGAGTAAGGAAGCCAATCTCGCGATTTCTCACGATGACGTAGCTATGTGCAAGAAATTGGCCAAGCACAACCCCTGCAAGAATATCTTCGAGCTGCTCGCCAAGTCCCTCGCGCCGTCCATACATGGCAATGAGTATATAAAGAAAGCAATTCTGTGCTTGCTCTTGGGCGGAGTGGAAAAGATCCTGCCAAATGGTACGAGGCTAAGAGGGTAAGGTTTCACGAGATCTTTCCGTGATTATATCGTAAGAGATATTCGAAAATGAAGTCATCAATAATTACACAATTACAAAGCAGATAATGCTTTTGTAATCTTCTAAAATCGAATGCGTTTGTAATCATTATTTTTGGGTGGATCTTGATAAAAATTTGACTCGCGTTAAGATACTTATTTCACATCGATGATTAGAAAATGAGTAAATTATTCAAGAAAGAAAAAGAAAGAATCGAAAAATGTAGTCTGCAGCGAGGTGGAAGAATTCACTCTTTCGCGTATACTTCCTATACGATATCTATTAATTTGTACACCTAAAGCGGAGTTTACAATGAGAATTTAAGATTAAAGAAATTGACCAATCATAATTAATTGTTCTTCTATAATTCGATTGCAATCGGTCAATTTCTTAAGGGTTAGAACTTGAAACATCTATTGTAGACCGGAACTTATGTATGATATTTGCCAACGATAGTTTGAGATACGATTTAATACGTTACAGAGACGTAAATGTGCTGCTCATCGGGGATCCATCGGTGGCCAAGTCTCAATTACTGCGTTATGTACTGTGCACGGCTCCACGAGCGATACCGACAACCGGAAGGGGATCTTCGGGCGTGGGTCTGACCGCGGCAGTTACCGTCGACCAAGAGACAGGCGAGCGCAGACTGGAAGCAGGTGCGATGGTCATCGCGGACAGGGGTGTTATTTGTATCGATGAATTCGACAAGATGTCGGATATTGATAGAACGGCGATACACGAGGTAATGGAGCAGGGTAGAATCACGATCGCCAAGGCGGGCATTCACGCCAGTCTGAACGCGCGCTGTTCGGTGCTGGCAGCCGCGAATCCCGTATACGGAAGAGTAAGTCTGGATTCGACTGTTCCTCTCTCTAATTTTCTACACTTGATATAATTTTCCACAAGAAACACAAGCGAGGCGATTCAGCTTTTCATGAGTCTCTGTGATTCGTAAACTTTGTAATCGAGCAAACGCCTCTCTTTAAAATTATTCTAGGATACCTTCCAACGAGAAAACACGGAGAGATTGTGGCCCGTGTTCTGAATTCTTTTTTTATCAATAAAAATACTTCTAAAAGTGGCTTAGGAACTATCTGATTGACTGAAGAGTTACATTTAAGATATTTTTATCGATAAAAGAGAATTCAGAATATGGGCTTGTATCACACAACTGAACATAGCGCATGGATGTTTGATGGAACATTTTAATTTTCAAAACAGTCGCTAATTGGTGATAATATATTACATGTTAGCAAATACTATATTGTTTCCGTATGAAACAGGTTTTGATCATTCCAGTAAGCCGATTCTCTAACTTTTAACAATTCGTTATTGTTACGTCACCATTGCGCAGTTTTTCTGTCATATATTTATGTAACAATAATGTAATGATAACGACTGTCGTTAAAAATCGTGTCTCTCTTGTAGGAAGGACCCTTGATTCATCATTATTTAAATGTTACGATTTTTAATATTTTTCGTGTTCTTAAAAAACAACATATATACGTATATGTCCTATTAATAAATAAATAAATAGATTTCATTCGATATAAAAATAGATTTTCACTTTTTTAAAGATGTTTGCATATCAAGAGTTGCACCATTCCGATTTTTAAGGAATAGTACATAGCTGTAATGATAATACACGTAGATTCGGATATTTAGTCGTGTAAAAAGTATAATTTTAAGAAAAACACGGAGATATTAATGAGAGCTTCCTCTGCATTCTCTAGTACGACCAGTACAAAACTCCCATGGAGAATATCGGGCTGCAGGATTCTCTGCTGTCGCGTTTTGATCTTCTTTTCGTCATGTTAGACGTGATCGATTCTGATCAGGATCACGTGATCAGCGACCATGTCGTCAGGATGCACCGATACAGGAGTCCCTTGGAGCAGGACGGTGAAGCCTTGAGCTTAGGCTCGAAATTGGACATGTTGACTACGAAGAATCCGGATGACGTGGTGACTGAGGAGACGCAATCGCAAGTTTACCAGAAGTACGACCCGCTGCTGCACGGGCAGACACGTTCCAAAAAGTACGGTTGCAATATCATTTCAGTTTTATATCTCGTCAGATTTATATGTGTAATATAATAATAGTTTTAATTCTATATATTATTTAATATAATACAATACTTTTTTAATTAATAATAAATTAATCGCGCGTGTCAAGATTTCGTATAACAAACCTCTCTCTTCCCTTTGCAGTGATCAGATCCTCAGCATAAACTTCATGAGAAAGTACATTCACATCGCTCGGTGCATGAAGCCTAAGCTCACGGAAGAAGCCAGCGCCGTTATCGCGGAGGAATATTCGAAACTTCGTTCGGAAGATGTAGTAGAGTCGGACGTTGCAAGAGTAGGTCGTTTCTGCAAATGGTCAATAGGTCTGTCCGTTTTAGTTGAATTAGTGCTGCACTGAAACTTCGTCCCTTTTCTCTTCAACGCTAGATTATATATTTGTTTCACTCTAAAAGCGAAAAGCATTATCTAATTCGGTTAAAACGAACAAACCTATTAAGAAAATCCAGTCAACGCCAGGTATCAACAACGTAACATCAACGTTATAATTTCCTAAACAACAATGTAATTTTTACATAACACATGCGTTATGTTACATTTATTAGGTGTACAAATTAATTTAGTGCCTTTTTTCATTAAATTCCAAGTTTATTTACAAAAAGTCAAGTACTGGTTTAAGGTTCGGAGTAATTTCCGTTATCTTCTATAAGCGAGAGATCTGCCGTTTATCCTTTCTTATTTTTCGACCTCGCGACTTTCAGACTCAGCCGGTGACAGCGAGAACCCTGGAAACGCTGATTCGACTGGCAACTGCGCATGCAAAGGCACGTCTGTCGAAGAACGTGGAGAGCGAGGATGCGCGAGCAGCGATCGAAATGGTGCAATTCGCGTACTTCAAACGCGTGCTGGAGAAGGACAGGAGAAAACGAAGACGTCGCGACAGCGACGTGTCGGAGAACGAGGATGACGTGAGCGACGGAAGACAGGTGAAACGTATCAAGAAGACGACGCAAGACTCTGGCGAGGTCGATCCGTATGAGTACGACAGCGACGACGCGCACGTAGAGGAGGTCACGAGGAGAGTGACCAGGGCGCGATCACAGAAAACTACGGAGGAGCCAGCGAGTAGCACTACCGAGAGTGCGGGAACATCCGTCCCGGAAGCGGAAACAGCGACAGAAACGGCTACGCCAGCGATCTTGCAAGAGAGGTAATTTCATTCGAAGGAAAGAAGACCGGTTTTCAGTGAATTCTCGACGTCCCTGTTTATCCGTGAAGCGAATTGTAAATTCTTATTTCTCTTCTATAATTTCATTGTTAAGAATCTTGTACATTTTTATGTGGATTCTGAGTCCCTTCTGAGCTGCTAGTAACGAGATCCGGCTAAAATTAAAGACCATTGTTAGAGGATGAAAATATTCTACAGACACGATCCTTTAAATTGATGATTCGTTCTTTGTAACATTGGGAATGTCAAAATGGCGCTTTTTATTCGATTTCTTGGCGTTCAAAGCACCTCACTGTAATGCACTTTGTGATGAAAGATAACATAAACTACTTGGAAATATCAATCGGAAGTCATCTACGAGAAACGTCGATTGATTGATATTAGAATACTTGCGAAAAAAGATAAATAACAATTTCGCTTAGGATCGTCAAACGAGGCAACTTCTTAGCACTTGATTTACTGGTTCCGGCAGTCTTATCAATACCGATATCAGATTTTTAATAGTCTATCATTCCTCTATCACACTATTACATATTATTAAAATTTATTAGAAGATTAAAATGTTTCATAGACACAATCTTCAAATATATATATTTCTTTCGTACAGTTTAAAATTATTCTAATATTATATTTTCTATCGGTCACTCAATCATTAAATGAATACCGCTTTCAGACTCACCATCTTCAAGTCGTCGCTTCACAATTTGTTCCAAGAGCGAAGGGCCCAGACGATACCTCTGACAGAAGTCACCAATTATCTGAACACGACGCGTTCATTGAACTTCACGTCCGACGAGATCACCGCCGCCATCAACGTCATGACGAACGACAATCAGATTATGGCCGCCGACGACAACATCTTCCTGATATGAAAAGAGGCTCTCTTTGTATCTCTCTCTTTTATTATAATATTTTTTTATATTCTAGAGTAACGAAATGAAGAGATGCCATTAATTTATTAATTAAGTCGACGGTAGATAATGCGATAACGGCGACCGTGTACACCAATTTCTCTTTATACATATTCTCGTATTTTTATACTAATGATTGAGAAACAACGAATTATACGTTTTATACGAATAATGAGATGTCTAACAATATTTATTTATCCTATACTTGATATAAGGACATTGGCACATAAACTAGCAACAATCATCAACATTCAATACAGTGATGCAAACATAACACGGTTCACAAGGCTCTAAGTTTTTCCCACTGCAAAATGTACAACGTATCGGTCCATTGTGCGTGTGCGTACGTACTATTTGCGCTAACATCGATCACGTTCCACTAAAGGCTTATCTTAACAATATATACACTAAAAATAAAACTAAAGACAAACGAATATTTTTCTTTTATATATATATATTTACGTTTAGATATTTCTTCTCTCAGTGTATATATATATATATATATATATATATATATA
>NW_014557060.1:708-2286 GCF_001313825.1 Dinoponera quadriceps | reverse complement strand
TTGAATTCTGAAACATATTTAAAAGGTGTACATCTACAAATTGCTTTATAAAAAAAAATGTTTACCTATGATTGCAAGCAGCCAACAATGCAATACTATATGTTTTCTTGTAGTTGAAAAATAATGAGCCAGAATGTGGAGGAGCTCTAATGAGGATGTGCTTACCATCCACAGCACCAATACAGTTTGGCAAATTCCAATCCCGCTCAAAACCCTTACTTATATTTCTCCAAACTTGTTGAACGGGTGGGCGTAAATATATTGGGGAAAGAGTATTGTATATAGCAGAACAAGTATTATATACTATTTGACGAGCAGTTGATTCTCCTATCCTGTGTTGAATGGCAAGAGAAATGATTTCATCTCCAGAGGCTAAGTACCTACACACAGTTTTATAATTATACCTAAGTTTTTGATAGAGAAAAATTTTATTTGTTTGTATAAAAAATTTAACTTATACAGTCTTACCTGATTGTTAATATAAGTCGCTCTTCTACAGAAATAACATCAACTATTTTCTTTTTGGTAGAGATTTTTCTTACAAGTGTTTCAAGTAAGTGAACGTTTCTAGATCCATTCTACTATATTGAAAAAATAAATCTGGATCTTCTTTCATTTCTTGAAAGGTGGTTGAAAATAATCCTTTCTCTATTCGTGTGCTGTTAATAGGACGAACAAACCACTGCCTACTTTCCCATTTTTTGGATTTTATGTCGCTACAAAATTTCAGGACATTATTTAAATCCATTAAAACTTCATTTAGAAGCTGTAATACATGGGCTAATTTAGTCTTTGTATCATTCATACTTATTTATTACTTTAAGTATTTTTTTGTTTAATAATACATACAAATTGTCTATACAACAGATAACACTTTTGCAAATTTAATGTACAGGTGAAAATAAAAATACATTTCACTTGGAATCGGGGTTAGGTTTAACGTTGATACAAGTATGTATCACGTCGTTTGTATCATATAACTTATCTTGTAGCATATATCACCGTTTCGTGCGGTCGGCTTTACCGACCGAATAGGACCCTGCAGCGGTCGGTACCCTCCTCCAACAGTCGATATACCCTTGTCCTCGCGAAGGTCCGCACCCCTCCTCCCACTTTCCCACCGATCGCGACGACCCGCGGTAGTCGCCCGCGAAGGTCCGCACCCACCCTCCCCCGCAGCGGTCCGATCGGTACCCCCTCCAGCGGCCTGTTCGCGACGACACAAATTCACCCACCCACCAGCGCACTCGCCCCTATATCGCGTTCACTTACATCTAAAAGGGGGAATGGTAAGGGAAAAGGTAAGGGGGAGGATATTAAGTTAAGAAATTTTTTACGATCAAAAAAATAGTTTATTATTATGAGTCCTGACGTACACACCAGAGGTCAATCACTCTCGATGGGCTTCGGGATTCATAGCCTGATAAAAACGCAAGTCAGTAACCTAGGTTAGGGAGGATATTAAGTTAAAAAATCTTTTACGATCTAAAATAGTTTATTATTTATCAAGAGCATAATGTACAATGTCTTTCAAGGCGCACGCCAATAGCTCGCAGTCGACAAGAGACTCGCTGTCGA
>NW_014557060.1:0-641 GCF_001313825.1 Dinoponera quadriceps | reverse complement strand
GCGTATTACTTTAGCGGCGTAACACCAGTCAGTAGTTTTGGACTCGTACCATACGCGAATAATATCATTTTGTTGCAAAATGCTTACAAATTTTTGGAACTTTGTATTAACAAGATGCGTATTTTCGTATAACCATGAGTACATATGATCAATATATTGCTCAAAATTGAATAAGGTATTCAATGTTTCTGATTTTAAATACATTGACTTGTTGAACAATGTAAGCTTTATAATGGTATCACCATGCATCATACGACATTCCACCGACAAATCTCGAATCCATAATGGCGAGGAATGAGATGACTCCATATATAGCTCGATGTGTGCACGTCTATGTATAATCTCCTTCCAGATTTCATTTGGTAATATCAAATGATTGCCTCGATTATCGCCAAGAACAAGTTCCACGTAGGATGCAGGTCCTATATTGATTCCAATTTCTAAATATTTATATGACGTAGTTGTTAGCATGTATCTCCTCCCTAAGATACGAGCAGCAATACGTGGTTTTTCAGTAGAAACGCTGTAAAGAAAAAAAATTTAAAAGAAGTTTTTTGTTAAATATTCAAATCTCAGAAAGAGAGAGAGAGATTATATTGCATATAAATTGAGAATAATACTAACCTTTCACACTTTCTTTT
>NW_014557059.1:415-749 GCF_001313825.1 Dinoponera quadriceps | reverse complement strand
AAATAAGAAGAAAAATAAAAAAATAATAATAATAAGAAAAATGTGTACCTGTTCATATAATATGACAAACGAACATTGTAATATCTATACTGCGTTATTAGGTACCTAGATTGAATTACTTTCCGATTTACAGAGAAACAACGTTGATTTCTATCATCCTTTTGTTACTGCTAACAACCTCAACCTTTGCGCTGATCGATTATGATTGCGGAGGTTCTCACCTCAACGCCACATCTGTCTCACTTCTGGACTCTGGAGAATGTAACTTAAACATCAGAACAGCCAATTCTACGCAAGTCTACATACAACTACTACAGCTCTCAGATTATAATTT
>NW_014557059.1:0-295 GCF_001313825.1 Dinoponera quadriceps | reverse complement strand
CATGCACAAGGAAGGAACATGGATAATCGGAACTGAACGCGAGAAGATCTACGGACTACGACCCAACAGCACCATCACCAAGAGTATCACTCTCGCTGGGAAAATATTACCCGATGGGAAGTGCGAAAGTGTTAGTTTCTTTGACGCCTACGGCTCATGGACCAACGTTATCGTCCAAGGCACAGTAAAAATCACACTGAAATCCGGATACGCACCAGTACACTTAGCATCAGGAAAAATACATCTGAAATCAGGAGCCTCTTGCGAACTCAAGGATGGACACTGCATCGACCCC
>NW_014557058.1:0-1940 GCF_001313825.1 Dinoponera quadriceps | reverse complement strand
CGGGACCTCGCACGCCACGAATATTCCCAATCACAAAAAAAATATAATTAACGATTCTGAAAGCGGTGAGGCGGCCTTACAAGTGCGGGCTCCCGTGCGGCTGGTCCTCTTCGGAAATCCTCTCTCTCCCGCTCTCACGCTCGCTCGCCCCTTCGCTCGGGTCGCCGCCAAGGGTCACTCAACCCCGCTATTCCTTCCTCGCGGTCACACGCGTTCTTCCGTAAAGCAGCCACAAAGCGCGAAAACGACAAATCTTTGGCGGTAACAAAGTCTCGGTTCAAGTTGGCGGTAGCAATGTCTCTAGCTTGACGGTAGCAAAGTCTCTTTTCAAATGCCTCCAAAATTTTCCGCCGACAAGCTCGTAGCGATCCGCTACCTCTTCCCCCCTTTCTTTTCGGCAGCCGAATCTTTGCCGGCGGTGCCCGAGTCGCCTCCGAGCCCGCCGCTCCACCGCCGGTCTTTCCCGGCGCGGTCCTGCGGCTTCGGGCTCCGTCGTCCTCAGCGCGACCTCGGCCCGCCGGCCCTAACGCCGTCGAGGGGTCGAAGAGGTAGCCCCGGTGGTGTCGGCAGCGGCCCCTCGGCGGTCATCTCAGAGCGGAGGGCGGCGGGCTCCTTCTTTTGGCGGTCGGCGTTCCGTCTTCTTCTCGCCGCCCCTTGGAGCGGGATGTACACGCGGTCGGGGCGCGAGCCACGTCTCTACCGCTACCGCGCGCCCGCGGCGCTCGGGCTTCGCCAACTCAAAAAAAAACAAACTGCAAAAAAAAAAGACNGAGTTGAACGTGTTTGACACAGTCTCCGTTGAAGAATTTGGAGAAGTACCACCAGAGTACAAGGACGTCGACATGTGTCTTCTGATGTGTTTAGCAAGCGATCTGAGTAGTTTCAAAAACTTTGAGAAATCTGTGCTAGATCTTCTCAAGGTGCCACGTCATTTTCTATTATGCACGGCACTAAACCCAGGAAAAGAAAACTTCCTAATTTATACTCTTTGAACAAAACAAATGGATCTTTCCCTTTTTTTTGTACCCTTCGATCAAAACAAATGCACATTTCCCTTTTTTTTCCTACCAAACGTAATCATAATTTAACGGTTCTTAAATCGTTATTTAACGATTATTTAACGATGTTTCGTAAAAAAAAAATGGAAAAGAAGAGTGGACAATCGACCGATTGTTCCTTTTTTCTTTTTTTCTTTCCCTTCCTCCCTTTTTTTTACGTAGCGTTCGTTAAATAATCGTTAAATATTGATTTACGAATCGTTAAATTGCGATTACGTTACGTGAAAAAAAAGCGAAAGGTCCATATATTTTGTTCGAAGGGTATAAAATACGGAGTTTTTTGTTCCTCAGTGTAGTGCCGTACATAAAAGAAAATGGCGTGGCACCTCACTGGTCAAAATATAAAGATGTCGACATGATGACGTGCTACCTCACTGGTCAAAATATAAAGATTTCGACCTATCCTAAACCGGAAATTCATCCCTACTAACCCGAGCCTATATAAGGGCCTCGCGACGGAAACAAGACAGTTTCAGTCCGCTCACGGTACGAAACATTTGTACGAAATACCAGTACGACACTCCAATTCGAGGAATACGTCGATGATGTCGTCCGCAAGCACAGATCTCTCAAGCTGCAACGAGCGAATGCAAATAAAAATATTAATTCTCGGCGATCGAGGCGTTGGGAAAACATCAGCTGCACGGAAATCCGTGGGGAATACGTGGGAAATTATAAGCCAAGGAATCTTGCGCAAATCTATACGTGTCAACGACAAGCTATACGAGTTGAACGTGTTTGACACCGTCTCCGTTGAAGAATTTGGAGAAATACCACCAGAGTACAAGGACGTCGACATATGTCTTCTGATGTACTCAGCAAGCAATCTAAGAATTTTCAAAAACTTGACGTATTGGATATCCAAGTTCAAGAAAGAAGCGA
>NW_014557057.1:0-407 GCF_001313825.1 Dinoponera quadriceps | reverse complement strand
ACGCTTTTTTTCAGGGTTGACAGTGTTACATAAAACCGTAGCATTTGTAATAGCAGCTTGTACTATTCTCACAAAAATTATCCACGTCCATTTTTTAGATCGAATAATGGGCAAGATGCTATTACAATACTGGTCGTGTAAGTCAACTCCACCCATGTATTTATTGTATACTGTAAATGCATTAGGAAATGGTAGAACTCCTTTCTTTTTTTCTTCCTTATTATATCTGTTTACATTACTTTGTGGAGTGATACCAGCTGCGGTTGATAGTATAGAAACTGGTTTTGAATCTTGAACAGTGATAAAATTGATTCCACTATTTTTATCATGTTGCACTACATAAGTACCTCTAGGCGCCTTTTTCTCTAAAACGTTTGTCACACTTAATCTGTTTTCCCTTACTGTAC
>NW_014557056.1:2211-2969 GCF_001313825.1 Dinoponera quadriceps | reverse complement strand
CGTTTCGGCTTGAATCTGTTCGACTAAATACGTTAGTTCCATGAGAAAATGTAATAGAAATCCATCCCCTGACGAAACTTACGAGTTCGCGTGTACTAGACGAAATAACGTAAATGTCGAATGAATCTTGCGTTTCACACGTTAAATCGTGAACGGATGCAAACTGCCGAGTGTAATTGAAATATTCTGCTTTATTACGTTATTTCCATGCGGCAGCCTCGCAAATTTCAGCCGGCGAGCGTTTCTTTCGATTCTCCATCAGAAAACGAGAACTAATGCAAATTCAAGTTTCGGCTTGAATCTTTTCGACCAAATACGTTAGTTCCATGAGAAAATGTAATAGAAATCCATACGCTGACGAAACTTACGAGTTCGCGTGTACNCTAGTTCCATGAGAAAAAATAATAGAAATCCATCTCCATCCTCTGACGAAACTTGCGAGTTCGCGTGTACTAGACGAAGTAAAGTAAATGTCGAATGAATCTTGCGTTTCATACGTTAAATCGTGAACGGATGCAAACTGGCGAGTGTGATTGAAATATTCTGCTTTATTAGGTTATTTCCATGCGGCAGCCTCGCATATTTCAGTCGGCGAGCGTTTCTTTCGATTCTACATCAGAAAACGTGAACTAATGCAAATTCACGTTTCGGCCTGAATCTGTTCGACTAAATACGTTATTTCCATGAGAAAAGGTAAAAGAAATCCATCCGCTGAAGAAACTTGCGAGTTTGCGTGCAATAGACGAAATAACGTAAAT
>NW_014557056.1:951-1924 GCF_001313825.1 Dinoponera quadriceps | reverse complement strand
TTTCTTTCGATTCTACATCAAAAAACGTGAACTAATGCAAATTCACGTTTCGGCTTGAATCTGTTCGACTAAATACGCTAGTTCCATGAGAAAAAATAATAGAAATCCATCTCCATCCTCTGACGAAACTTGCGAGTTCGCGTGTACTAGACGAAATAACGTAAATGTCGAATGAATCTTGCGTTTCATACGTTAAATCGTGAACGGATGCACACTTGCGAGTGTGATTGAAATATTCTGCTTTATTAGGTTATTTCCATGCGGCAGTTTCACAGATATCAGGCGGCGAGCTTTTCTTTCGATTCTACATCAGAAAACGTGAACTAATGCAAATTCACGTTTCGGCTTGAATCTTTTCGACTAAATACGCTAGTTCCATGAGAAAAGGTATAAGAAATCCATCCGCTGACGAAACTTGCGAGTTTGCGTGCAATAGACGAAATAACGTAAATGTCGAATGAATTTGCCTTTCCTTACGTTAAATCGTGAACGGATGCAAACTGGCGTGTGTTATTAAAATATTCATCTTTATTACGTTATTTCCACGCGGCAGCCTGTCAGATTTCAGCCGTCGAGCGTTTCTTTCGATTCTACATCAGAAAACTTGAACTAATGCAAATTTACGTTTCGGCTTTAATCTGTTCGACAAAATACGCTAGTCCCATGAGAAAAGGTAAAAGAAATCCATCTGCTGACGAAACTTGAGGGTTTGCGTGCAATAGACGAAATAACGTAAATGTCGAATGAATCTTGCGGTTCATACGTTAAATCGTGAACGGATGCAAACTAGCGTGTGTAATTTAAATATACATTTTTATTACGTTATTTCCATGCGGTAGCCTCGCAGATTTCAGCCGGCGAGCGTTAATTTCGATTCTACATCAGATAACGTGAACTAATGCCAATTCACGTTTCGGCTTGAATCTGTTCGACTAAATACGTTAGTTCCATGAGAAAAGGTAAAAGAAATCCA
>NW_014557056.1:0-813 GCF_001313825.1 Dinoponera quadriceps | reverse complement strand
GCGTTTCTTTCGAATCTACATCAGAAAACGTGAACTAATGCAAATTCACGTTTCGGTTTAATCTTTTCGACTAAATACGTTAGTTCCATTAGAAAAGATAAAAGAAATCCATCCGCTGACGAAACTTGCGTGTTTGCGTGTAATAGACGAAATAACGTGAATGTCGAGTGAATCTTGCGTTTCTTTACGTTAAATCGTTAACGGATGCAAACTGAAGAGTGTGATTGAAATATTCAGTTTTATTACGTTATTTCCATGCAGCAGCCTCTAGCATTTCAGGCGGCGAGCTTTTATTTCCATCCTACATCAGAAAACGTGAAATAATGCGAATTCACATTTACGCTTGAAATTTTTGGACCAAATACGTTAGTTCCTTGAGAAATTGGAAAAGAAATGAATTTGCCAGCAAAACTTGCGAGTTTGCGTGGAATTGACGAAGTAACGTGAATGTCGAGTGAATCTTGCTTTTCTTTACGTTAAATCGTGAACGAATGCAAAACTGAAGAGTGTAATTGAAATATTCAGCTTTATTACGTTATGTCAATGCGGCAGCCTCGAGGATTTCAAGCGGCTAGCGTTTCTTTCCATTCTCCATCAGAAAACTTGAACTAATGAAAATTTACGTTTCGGCTTGAATCTTTTCGACCAAGTACGCTAGGTCCACCAGAAAAGGTAAAAGAAATCAAACACAGAGCGAGACTTGCGTGTTTGCGTGTAATAGGCGAAGTAACGTGAATGGCGATTGAATCTTGCGTTTCTTTGCATTAAATCGTGAACGGATGCAAACTGGCGAGTGTGATTGAATTATTCAGC
>NW_014557055.1:0-1098 GCF_001313825.1 Dinoponera quadriceps | reverse complement strand
CTTTGCGCGGTGTTATTTATTGCGTTATCGAAATTCTGATTTACTCGTTTGGCTGGCTGTCTTAGTATATACGCCGCAGGTGCGCTATGCAGCCAGAATCTATTCTTGCACGGGTTACGAGGTATATTACTACCTTCAGATATTCACGCGCACGGTTTGGCTTCTCGCGTGGGGTGTGTATTTGTATACGCTTGTGTGTATTAAATTAGGACTTACATTAAGAAGACGGAACACATGTCGACGGGTCGCGCTGTCTCGTTTTCGCACGGTTCGTTATCGGTGCTCCGATTGTTCGGCGTCGAGTTGCCTGGCGCTGATCGCTGCGTTGAAGCAGGTCGTTTCTGCTGCCTTTGCTGAAACGTTGCCTCCTCTACTATCGTGGTTGGTCCGTGTAGGTGATCGTAGCTCCGACGTCCGTTCTTTCTAGGTTGCCACGTAGTTTTCCGTTCCCCTTGTTTAATCGTCCCAAGATTTGTTGCTCACTACTCTGTTACTTGCGATTGCTTTTTCACAGATTCCTTCTCCTTTTTCTATTGCTGGCTGTTGCTGGAGGGCAGATCCCACCGCTGCCACCAAATTTGTTGCGAGTCCGAAACGTCGCGGTAATGTGGGGTTGCCCGGTACAGCGTAGTAGAACGGAAGAAGGTGGTGAGGCGCGATGGTTAATAAAGTGTTTCTTCGATTGATAAAAATTGAATTTCTCTTTATTACTTCACTGTNTCTTTGATTCATAAAAACTGAACTTGTCTTTATTACTTGATCGCCAGATACAATATGACGTACGCGTCCGACAGCGTGTCGGTGCTCGAGAGTTAGAGTCGCGCCCTCGCCGGTCTTACGTCCCCTTTTATCTTCTTCCTATGTCTTAATCAGGGGGGACGATTTGGATGTGTCAGCGCCACGTGAGTGTGGACGCTGCCTATCGTGATTTTGATATTTCCTTTGTCAGAATGCGGGGTTGCATTTCCGCAAAGCGACATTCGGTAATTCGAGCCGTGGTCTTCGTTCACGGTCATCGATATGTCTTATGAATGCAGGATTGTATTTCCTCAAAGCGACGTTCGGTAATTTGAATCGTGGCCTTCGTTTATGATTATC
>NW_014557054.1:0-508 GCF_001313825.1 Dinoponera quadriceps | reverse complement strand
GGTAGCACCGCCGACACCGCCTGAGCCCGGGGTGCTCGGCTGACCGTGGGTCCCTGCACCGCTCTGCGGCAACGGTGCTCCCGCTGCTTTCCCCATCGGATGAAAGACAGGTGAGGCGTGCGCTGTTAGATGATTGATCGATAGGTCGAACGATCAAATGATGACCCGTCGCGGTATTGGGAAAGTTCGATGCGATTTTTTGCCCTTTTCGATACCGCAGTCTTTTTTTCGGGTCCTTTTCTCAGTTTAAACAAAGCCTTAATATTTATCGATTAAAAACTCTCATTAGTTTTTTTAATCGCTTCCTCATCTCGTTTCTGGATATAATATGATATAATATGATATGTTACATGATATGATGGCAAAATGACAGCTGAATAACCAATGATATACGTGCACATCTACACAGAGAAAAAAGTACTTAAAAATTTATTTGTGGTATATAAGGCTTTTGTGAAATAAATTTTACGTCCCACAATAAATTTTTTACTTACTTATACTTTTTTTT
>NW_014557053.1:0-1030 GCF_001313825.1 Dinoponera quadriceps | reverse complement strand
CCCTCTGGAGCAAATTTGGGTCGTTGTGGACAGAGTCCAACAGCTCCTCAGCAATGTTAATGCGATGCTGGAATAGGCAAAAATCAAAGACGAGCCAAAACACGTCCAAGAAAAACATCTGTCAAAGATAAACTGAATATTCAAAATGGCCGATCTTGTCGGCATAAGTGAGAGACATGAGTACCAACATAACCCCACAAAAAATCGAAAATCGAATATACGTAACCCGCGGAAATTCAAAATTCGCAATACTTTTTGAACAGACCTCGTATAAGATACAAAACATACGAGAGAGGACAGACGGTTACCTTCCTTCCTTCAATTTTGGTAGTAGGCAGCCTGTCGGTCTTGTATCGTCCCAACACCAAAATATGGTTAAGGTGAAACCGGAGGCTCAGCCGCGGAAAAGAGCACGGCTGACCAGGAGAAGAGGAAGACCACCCAAAGAACAAAAACAAAACCAAGCATTTTCTTAAGTTATTTTTATAAGAACATATTATGTTTATAAGAACAGTTATTTTTATAAGAACATTATTTTTACAAGAACAGTTATTTTTACAAGAACACATTAAGTTTACAAGAACAGTTATTTTTATAAGAACATGAGAACAGTTTATTTGGACAAGAACAGTTTATTTTAAGAATAGTTTATGAGAACAAGTTTATTTTGGTGATGTCTAGGAGAAAATTACAAGAATTTAGTTATATACTACAAGTTCGAGTTTAGATTCAAATTATTTTAATAAATGAAGTAAGAAAAAAGCAGAAGTTTATTTAAAACCGGAATTAGATAAAAATAAAGAAGGCATCCGGTGGGTGGCGCCACGGACCCGGGATGACACGGAGGCGAGGCGCGATTGCGATTGGCGGGGACCGGCAGCGAATGAGGAGGAAGGCAGATTACATTTCAAATTGAAGAAGAGAAAAAGTAAGGCAGTTACAAACAGGCGCGGGAAGCGAGAAGACGTGGGTCCGGGAAAACAGAAAACTACGGAGATATGAAAGGGATGAAAGACCCTGGAGAAGGCGG
>NW_014557052.1:0-500 GCF_001313825.1 Dinoponera quadriceps | reverse complement strand
TAATTAAAAGATATTTGGGGCGAATATTAATACAGGACGGTCGAGTGTAACACAAAATAACACATATAATAATTTTATGTTTAGTCTTTCCTTTCTTGACGGTGCTGTCTAAAGCAGTCGACATATTTACCTTATGCTTGTATACAAAAGCGGCGTTATCTACGACATCAACTGCGTTAACGTTAGCCGCAGAAACTGGCGGCGTTTCAGAAAGCTGACAGCGAAGCAGCGTAGTCTATTGTAATCGATACACCGACTCGCCGACGTCTTTGAGGTTCATCGATCATTAGATATAAAAGGCAGTCGAACAGCTAACAGGCAGTTTTCGAGAAACACTGCGAGAATAAAACTTCGTGAAACAAATTGTACTGTATTCTATTAAATATTCTTATATTACTAAGACTCAATCCGAAGCATCGAAACTCTATCATCCTTCCACCTAATAAATTTTACCTACATATGCGATATATTTATATACGATCCCAAATACTTTTATTAAA
>NW_014557051.1:0-411 GCF_001313825.1 Dinoponera quadriceps | reverse complement strand
CTTTAAATATCACAAAAGAGGAAACTTCATTTGTCCGAAGGTTTCGAAGAAACGAAAGTACTTTTCTCCGAAACACTTCGTGTTTCCGCGCAAACACTAAAAGTGACCTGATAAATCAAAACACGGAAACTACACCCTAACGAAGTCCGAAAGTTAATCCTCTACATTATACGCCAGAACAAATTAGCCCTTCTAAGCAAATTTCGCGTCTTTCACGTTCCCACCGCGGTGCGTCAGCCAGTAATTAAGAGCCAAACTTCCAGTTGAGCGATCAAATAAGTGGAAACCGTAATCACGTAGTACAACAGCCAAATGTGCGATAAAAGTTACTTGTCATTCACGAAGAAATGGTAAATTTCACCTTTCGAACCACACACGCACGCATATATAGTCGTTACCTTCAACAAACGC
>NW_014557050.1:0-3398 GCF_001313825.1 Dinoponera quadriceps | reverse complement strand
GTCACAGGGGCCAGGTCTGGGGAATACGGTGGCTGCGTCATCATTAGTGTGTTGTTTTTGGCCAAAAATTCGCGCACAAGCAACGATATGTGAGCAGGGGCGTTATCATGATGCAAAAGCCAATTTTTGTTCTTCCACAAATCCGGGTGTTTCTAGCGGATTGCTTCGCGCAAATTGCGCATAAATTGCAGGTAATATTCTTTATTGACCGTTCTACTTTGTGGCAAGAACTCATGATGCAACACGCCCCTGCAATCGAAGAAAACTGTAAGCAAAACCTTCACATTCGACCGAACTTGGCGCGCTTTTTTCGGTCTTGGTTCGTGCGGCAGCTTCCATTGGGATGATTGAGCTTTGGTTTTCACGTCATAACCATAAACCCCCGATTCGTCACCAATTATGACCCTCTGGAGCAAATTTTGGTCGTCGCGGACAGAGTCCAACAGCTCCCCAACAATGTTAATGCGATGATGTTTTTGGTCGAAATTGAGCAATTTTGGTACGAATTTCGCGGCGACCCGTCTCATGCCCAAATCATTAGTAAAAATCGAATGGCGCGAGCCAATCGATATGTCTAGGTCCTCAGCAACTTTTCTAACGGTGATTCGACGATTGGCCAATACTATTTTCTTCACTTCATCAATGTTTTCGTCTATTGTTGACGTGCTCGGGCGTCTGGCACGCTCTTCGTCGTTCACATTTTCTCGGCCCTCTGAGAACATTTTGTACCACCAATAAACGTTGCTTTGGTCCAAGGTAGCTTCACCATGTACCACAGTAACATTCGGAATGCGTCCGCGCACTTAATTTTGTTTTTCATACAAAATTTGATACAGATTCTTTGATCCATTTTTTGGAACAGACAAAAATCGAAGATGAGCCAAAACATGTCCAAGCAAAACAGCTGTCAAAGATAAACTGAATATTCAAAATGGCCGAACTTGTCGGCATAAGTGAGGGACATGAGTACCAACATAAAGCCACAAAAAAATCGAAAATCGAATGTACGCGGAAATTCAAAATTCGCGATACTTTTTGAACAGACCTCGTACCGCGTGACGCTTCAAAGCAAAATGTTCCCTTCGTTCCGATTAAAACGGTTATCTATCGCAAACAATCGCTTATAGACTCCTGCTGAAACAGTTCAACCAGAACTTATTTCCCAGGCAGTAAAATTATAGCACGAGTAGACCTTACCTTCCCTTACCAATATTTCACTAGTTCCTCAACATTCAAACGACATCACTGAACTAAAAATAATGATGAAAAACTTAATGGATTAAATGAGCTCTATGCTCAATATCTTCACAGCCTTTATCTCTAAGATAATGTAATGAACATCCTAAGAATATGTATAGAACACCCATGGCCTTTTTAAACAGATACTTGAAATTAAAATGTTTTTTAAAATATATAATATTGATATACTTCATGTATCTGAAACGCATTTCACACATAAAAACTATATAAAAATACACGACTATACTATATACCACACTTTGCCTGACGATAAAGCTTACAGATGTACTGCTATTATTATAAAAAGCTCTATGGAGTATTACGCGACGAACAAATTTATAAAAGACTACATATAAGCCACTAGCATAGTCGTTAAAAATTTCCAGTGTGAACTCAAAGTCACTGCCCTCTACTGTCCTTCCTAATATAATATTAAGAAGGCTCAATTCGTTGATTTCTTCCGTTCGTTGTGGTTCTAGGATTACCACAACTAAAACGAATGTGTTATTCAGACCCATCCAATCCCTTGTCTACTGGCGCACTAATCTATTGGTCTAGCGATCGCAGGAAAATTCCAGATTCATCGACTTCGCGGAAGTTAAAGGAATAGCAAAAATGCGTTTTGATATAAGAAACTGCTTGGAATTAATTTTGGTCATTCACTAATTATGATCCAACTATATAGATTTTTTTAAATTTATTGATAATCATAACCAATCTACAATGATCGTCTAATTATTTAAATATCTCACATCTTATAGGATCTTGTAAATATACAAGATTCCATGAACATTTTTGTGTACGTAGTCACATCGGCTAGCTCACGCTGTTTACACCTTTTGAGCCGACGTCCATTATTGTTAATACCCAGCACGAGTTTTATTTCCCTATTATCATGGGTTAGGAGGCTTTGGTAGTGTTTACTGGCTTTTTCGTCAATATGTAAGTCACAGTGTATATCACTGTTGTGTATATACCACGGGACATTAATTATATCATGCAGGATTTTGTTTTGAGTTTGAAATATTCTTATATTGGAGTTGCTCGCACATTCTCACAATTGGATGCCATACAGCCATACAGATTTAACATTTTGTGGTCCGCGGCCCACCCAAAGACGCATTACTTATGTGTTTGAACTTCTTGAAGGCATATTAAGAAAGTAGCCGCGCTTATTTGGTTGAATTTCTTTTTATACTAATATTGATATCTAAAAGATTATTGAACCTAGCGTATTCAAAATACTTTTAACGTGAAGTTCACTTTTTTCTCTATTATTAATCACCATAAAAGTTAACTATTTTGTAAGAGTTTTACTTTCTGAGACCATCAAAATCATGGTATATTTTGAACTGGATAAAACAATTAACATGGATATAATCGATTTTTTAAGTGCATAAATTATATCATGAGAATTAATAAAAATATAGAAAACATACTTCTCTTCTTATTTACATGTGCTTGCAAGCATGGTTTTTCCTCCGCGGATATAAATTAATATTCTTATCGTCTGATGATTCTGACGAGATTCGTCTCACGACACGTTGTCGAAGTATCAGTAATATATCTTCTATGACCATATAATATGAATTAAAATAATATAAAATACGGCATAATACAAAACCAACCAACGGACAAATAAACAAATACAATTAGAGAATACGTGTAAGATTAATAAATAATAAATCAACTACTATTAGGTGGTAAACTTAGTTCCTGCGGCTCACAGTTAGATGACGTTAGTTGTAGGTGTAATTTATTTTGACATCTGAAACTGGCTGCATTTTAGAAGTTAGACATTTGTCAATAAAATACAGTGCGAAGAGATTCATTTAAGCGAGCAGTGCTATTTTTTCTTTTGATTAAATATGGAACGCGATAAGTTGTTTTTTCGACATGTATTGCTTCATTACTTTGACTTGAAAAAAANTTTTCGAAGCTTATGGCAATTATGCTCCATCGGAAAGAACATGCCAAGTATAGTTTCAGCGATTTAAGATTGGTGATTTTGATGTCAATGATAAAGAACACTCAGGCCAACCGAAAAAGTTTAAAGACACCGATTTGCAGGCACTATTGGACGAAAACTCTACTCAAACGCTCCAAGAAATGTCTGCAGCATTAAATGTTACTCCGATGGCTGTTTCCAAACGTCTACA
>NW_014557049.1:0-439 GCF_001313825.1 Dinoponera quadriceps | reverse complement strand
GTATTCCTGCTCGTATCTTAGGGAGGAGATACATGCTAACAACTACATCATATAAATACTTAGAAATTGGAATCAGTGTAGGACCTGCATCCTACGTGGAACTTGTTCTTGGCGATAATCGAGGCAATCATTTGATATTACCAAATGAAATCTGGAAGGAGATTATACATAGACGTGCACACATCAAACGATATGTGGATTCATCTCATTCCTCGCCATTATTGATTCGAGATTTGTCGGTGGAATGTCGCATGATGTGTGGTGATACCATTATAAAGCTTACATTGTTCAACAAGTCACTGTATTTAAAACCAGAAACATTAAATAACTTATTCAATCTTGAGCAGTGTATTGATCATATGTACTCATGGCAATACGAAAATACACATATGTTAATGTAATGTTCGAAAAATTTGTAAACATTTTGCAACAAAATAAT
>NW_014557048.1:32186-42096 GCF_001313825.1 Dinoponera quadriceps | reverse complement strand
TGTGCCCCTCGAAGTCACAAAACTTTTGTCTGAAACATTTTTTTTTAAAAAGTCGCGTTTACGAAAAAATCGGGTGAGACGGGTGATCTGGGACACCCTATATATATATATATATATATATTCGTAATATGTGTTTCCCCAAGATTGATATTTATATATATGTATATATTGCGACCGCTGATACGGCATATGGGCTTCTCCTCCGTTAAGCACTAATTTTTGCGACTCAAGAAACGGGTAGGCCTCACCGTCGCATCCGCTTCCTCGAGTGCAATCACGTCGGCAAAGGAAGTCCGAACGTTCGGCTCGCGGCCCGACAATCTCGAGGGCCGGACGTACGAGACGGGCACTGTCCCGGACGAACAAATGGTAAATTCCCCGTTCAAGGGAATTCGCGGGACAAATTACCGCAAAACGAGTTCGGCTCCCCGCGAGCTATGCGATAGACGAAACGCACCAAAAAACTGAGAGTTGTGCTAGACGCTGTGAACGTCATCAAAAATCCAAGCGCTCGCAGACAGTTTTCTCCGATGTTTCGCGATGAGCTCGACTACCTCAACAATCCGAACGGAGAGTGGCGGGGTCAAAAGTCATACGGGCGAAAGAGTGAGACAAACACGATAACATTTACGACATAAGCGTAAGAATACGCAATATGTTCACAAGAACAAAAGAGAAATAACATTTATTACACATAGAAATGTCGGTGACAATAAAAGAAAATAAATCAAAGAAATATCAAGAATATTTCAACGCGAGATCGTCGGAGGAACGCTGCTTGAGCGGTCGTTCTCACCGGAGATTCTACATAAATTTGTCGACTGACGTCGAAAATATTAACGCTATCAAAACGCGAATTACGCTAAAGACGCTACTTTAATTTTAGAGAAGTGTCGCAGCAACGGTCAATCTCACGGTAACACGAAAATCATAATAATACGTTACGCACGCGACAATCGAGACGTGTGCGACACCTCATAGTTTATACTCGCGCAACCTGGTCAAGGTCGAACGACAGACGTATCCCCAAACGCGAATCTTTACACGCTAACTTTCGAACGCCAAACTTGGCCGACTCGAAATTCGTCACAGGAATAGGACAGACAATTTGGCACGATAATAAAATTCGTTCGCGTAAACATGTCTATTGATAAAGTTAATTTACGGCATTGAATTCTATATGAATTTCAACAGGGCAGAAATGCTACAGAAGCATGTAGAAATTTGGCGAACGTTTTTGGTGAAGATAGTTTCTGACAGAATTTGCAGGAGATGATTCGAAAAATTTGTGAAGCGAAAACGCTTGACCAAAAGTGCAAGAGTACAAAAACGCTACACGGAACAAAAAGTACGCGCAAGACGCGACTGAAAGCGATTAGCCAAAGTCCTCGACTGACGAGGAAACGTCTCGAGCCAGTCGCGAGAATATTTCGTCACTCCCGACTCCCTGAGTCACGAACACGAACCCAAAATTCCTAACGCAACTTATAGGCTAGATAAGTGTGATCGGAAAGCCAAAGTTTTTCCGCGATTTATACGCGGAAAATGCGCGAAAGCTCAGCCGAATACCTGCGATCCAGTGCTAGGTACGCGGAAAAGAAAGCCAAAGTTGTGATACGTAGGGGATGCGGTCGAATGCTCTCGACGGAAATCCGCTCTACGCTGCCCCATCCTGTAATTTGTATCTTGTACACCTTACGACACATTACCGACACGTAAAATACGTTCTACAAACGCGAAAATGACGCTACAGAGACGCAATACCAATGCAAATGAACGCTAAAGAAATGCGACGGAAACGCAACACGAACGCGAGAAACGCTACACAAACGCGAGAGAATACGCTATACAATCGCGAAAGAAAGCGCTACAGAAACGCGAAGGAAATGCTAATAAGATATAGACGCGATATAGACCCTACACGAACACGAATGAAAACGCAATAGAAACGCGAAAATAACGTTACACAATGTGATTCGTCTCTGACGCGAGTTCGTGGCTCTAAATTAGAAAGGTCAACCTCACCAAGCAACTCAGTCTTTCTCGTAAGTCGCCTGTCGCGATGATCTGCTCAGCAGCCTTGGAAGCTGTAGCTCGGGACACCGGAATTGTCAGCCGTGGTGGTTGTAGCGATGGCCGAGACGCAAGAAGCACTGAAGAATCGTCGATTGAGTCTTCGTTAACCGCGATTCCCCTTCTTACTCAATACACGGTGGGGCGCGGACCAATTATCGCGCGACAAAAGTTCGCAAGCCGCGGTGGTCACGAAACGCAATCGGGCAAATAGCGTAAGCTATTTTAAACCGCTCGTATGTCCTTTTTCCTCGGGGCATCTTTCCCCGAGGACCGGTTGCCTTCTGGTTCCTCGGCGATGTTCCTCGGAGTTGCGCGGAGAAGCCGTAACAACGCTGCAACGTCACAATATATATACGAGGTCTGTTTAAAAAGTATCGCGAATTTTGTATTTTTTCAAAAATTATTTATTTATTCATGAATATCTATTTTGTCTCCTTCAAAATAATCCCGATCAGATATTATACTCTTGTGCCAACGTTTTTTCCAATCCTCGTAGCACTTCAAAAAATCATTTTTTGTGATCTTGTTCAGCTCCATCTTCGATGCCGTCCTTATCTCCTCAATCGTAGCGTAGCCTCTTCAGTTTCGGGAACAAGAAAAAGTCACAGCGGGCCAGGTCTGGGGAATACGGTGGCTGCGGCATCATTAGTGTGTTGTTTTTGGCCAAAAATTCGCGCACAAGCAACGATGTGTGAGAAGGGGCGTTGGTATGAATTTCGCGGCGACCCGTCTCATGCCCAAA
This sequence comes from Dinoponera quadriceps, assembly GCF_001313825.1. Taxonomy (NCBI): domain Eukaryota; kingdom Metazoa; phylum Arthropoda; class Insecta; order Hymenoptera; family Formicidae; genus Dinoponera; species Dinoponera quadriceps. The sequence continues at coordinate 39,278 of NW_014557048.1, read as the reverse complement.
TCATTAGTAAAAATCAAATGGCACGAGCCAATCGATATGTTTAGGTCCTCAGCAACTTCTCTAACGATGATTCGAGGATTGGCCAATATTATTTTCTTCACTTCATCAATGTTTTCGTCTGTTGTTGACGTGCTCGGGCGTCCGGCACGCTCTTCGTCGTTCACATCTTCTCGGTCCTCTGAGAACATTTTGTACCACCGATAAACGTTGCTTCGGTCCAAGGTAGCTTCACTATATTCCACAGTCAACATTCGGAATGCGTCCACGCACTTAATTTTGTTTTTCACACAAAATTTGATACAGATTCTTTGATCCATTTTTTGGAATAGGCAAAAATCGAAGACGAGTCAAAGCACGTCCAAGCAAAACAGCTGTCAAAGATAAATTGAATATTCAAAATGGCCAAACTTGTCGGCATAAGTGAGGGACATGAGTACCAACATAACGCCATAGGTGGCCATCCCGCTTTTCGTTGCCGTCCATCCGTTCTGGCGCCTGTCTCTCCGCGTCTCCCTTCAGCCGCTCCGCCGGGCTTTCTTCTTCGTCTTCCGGCGTTTCGCTCCCTAGCTATCCTCTTTGGGTCCGGTGCTCTAATCTACAGTGGCTTCGCACTCAACAAATAAATTTTTAGTAGCCGCGGGGGTTCGGGTACTGTGCGCAATGGCGCACAAGACAACAAAAAAATCGTTCGCTCTCTCACCTTTGTTTAAGAGGAGGCGCGAGCTTCCTGTCCCTCCTCGGTCGGGCCGCTGCCCAAGTGACGTGCAAAATTTTCCATCGTCACAATATACGAGGGTGGTCCCAGAAGTACCCCACCCAACAAAGAAAACACAAAAATTTTGTAAAAAAATGTATTTATTTTTTAACATAATCTCCTTTCAGCTCTATACACTTTTCCCAACGATGTTCTATAAGTTCGATACCTCTTTTATAATAAGAACTGTCTTGCTCCTCAAAATAGCCATTAACTGCCGACATCACTTTTTCATCGTTGGAAAATCTTTGACCACTGAGCCATTTTTTCAAGTTTGGGAACAAAAAATAATCCGAGGGGGCTAAATCTGGCGAATAGGGTGCATGAGGTAGCAATTGAAACATCTTTACGACACTGTTTTTGCTTGAGTGTGAGCAAACGCGGTACCCATCTTGCACACAGCTTTCTCATGTCCAAATTTTCAGGTAATATGCGATGTACCGCACTTTTTCAAATGCCCACTATGTCTGCTAGCTCGCGCACTTACATTCCACGATCATCCAGTACCGCTTTGTGGATTTTCTTCACCATTTCTGGAGTCGTCACCTCATTTGGTCGACCACTGCGATGCTCGTCTTGGCAGCTCGTACGGCCTTGTTTAAACTCTGCTACCCAATATTTTACTGTTGTAAACGAAGGAGCAGACTCACCCAGAGTAGAATCCAGTTCAGCTTTTATATTGGTTAGGCTGAGGCCTTTCAAATAAAAGTATTGTATCATATAACGATGACCAATTTTCTCCATTTTCACAAATTCACTGAAAATATTTACTATTGATGGCTGCCAAACAAATACTAAACAACGTGGCGTCTTCAAACTTGAAACATATGCTTTATAGATTGTGTACTTTCTAATACAGTGATATTTTTCAAACAACTACCGCTATCTCTAGGTCAGGTCGGGTACTTCAGGGTCCACTCTCGTATATCTTGTTATATTGAACGGTATTTTCTTTCCTCGTTCGACGGGAAGCTCAAAGCGTTCGATTTTAATTCAAACATTTACCATTTCCTGAGATTATAATATCGAAGATATAAACAACCACTTATTTACAGTGTTTAATTATTCATAGAATGTTTCTTCTGTCAATCTTCATCAAAGAAATACATTGATTTCTAATTATCACTCGTATTATATTCAAAATCAATTTGATTCTCGAATTTATTTAATTAAGATTATTTATTTTATTAAGTTGAGAGAGAAAAAAGAGAATCTCGCGACGTGTTCAATATGTTTTATCGATGCAACGAGTACGTCATATATTATATCGACCCATCTTTCAATGTCAAAATTTTAACATTATCCGTTCATTAGTTTTTTGTTAGCAGCCAATTAAAATGAATGTCTCAGTCATTATCGTCAATATGAAAAAAAAACATTATCGTTCGGTCATTCGTTTTTTTTAATTGGATGGATAAACGTGTGATGAAATCCAAAAAAAAATGGAAGCCATTTTCGAGGGCGTTGCTCCTTTGAGAAGAATTGTTTTTAGATGGTACGCCGAATTTTGTCGTGATTGCACATCCGTCTTTGATGATGATCGTCCCGAGATGCCAAAAGAGGATACTATCAATGATTTTGTCAAAAAATCAAAACAATATCATATTCGCCAACTGTCGGGTAAAGGTCCGTGAGATAGTAGACATGGTAGAGATCTCAAAAAAACGCACAGAACATACCATACATGAAATATACCAGGTGTATGCATAAGTTTTTTCCCGTTTTTGGTAAAAAAAAAACACGTAAATATCATACAAAATTAATTTTTTTTTAATTCAAAATATTGGCCATCGGCTTCTACACATTTCGCCCATCTTTTAGGTAATTTATAAATACCATGCCAGAAAACCTGCTTGTCTTTTGCGACAAACCATTCGTCGAGTCATTTTCCAACTTCCTCGAAATTGCTGAAGTAGCTGCTCTGCGAGCGCGTGCCCCATTGATACGAAGAGGTGATAGTCAGATGGCGCCAGGTCTGGAGAGTACGGCGGGTGCGGAAGGATGTCCCATCCAAGCGATTTCAAGGTGTCTTTCACTGGTTTTGCTGTGTGAGACGGCGCATTGTCGTGTAACAAAATCACTTTGCCATGTCTTCTGGCCCATTCCGGTCGTCTTTCGATTAATGCGTGGTTTAAATTAATCATTTGTTGGCGATAGCGTTGTGTATTAACGGTTTCGCCGGGCTTCAAGAGTTCATAATACACAATACCGCTCTGGTCCCATCAGACACAGAGCATGGTCTTCTTGCCGAAGTGATTTGGCCTTGGTGTTGATGGACCGGCTTCGCCAGGTGAAAGCCACGATTTTTTCCGCTTTGGGTTTTCAAAATAAATCCATTTTTCGTCACCCGTTACAATTCGATACAAAAATGATTTCCTTTCGTGGCGTTGAAGCAGCATTTCACAAGTGACTTTGCGATTTTCCATTTGACGTTCATTCAAATTGTGTGGGACCCATTTACCGAGTTTATTGATCTTTCCCATTGCTCGTAAACGTCTGCTGATTGTTTCTTGTGATACATGTAATGCTTCTGCTAATTGCCGTTGAGTTTGAGTTGGGTCATCATCCAATAACTCCTGCAATTGCTCGTCTTCGCATTTTTGTGGTCTACCAGAGCGCTCACTGTCTTTCACATTGAAATCACCATTTTTAAATTGTCGAAACCATGTCTCACATGTTCTAATCGATGGAGCGTGTTCACCATATGTTTCTACCAGCAAACGATGACTTTCAACAGCCTTTTTCTTTTGATTAAATAAGAAAAGCAATGCGTGCCGCAAATGTTCTTTTTCAGGCACAAAACTCGACATGATCACTGAACGATAAAACAAAGACGCTAGTTTTTGGCGGACTTAACTTTCAAAATAAATCCATTTTTCGTCACCCGTTACAATTCGATACAAAAATGATTTCCTTTCGTGGCGTTGAAGCAGCATTTCACAAGTGACTTTGCGATTTCCCATTTGACGTTTATTCAAATTGTGTGGGACCATTTACCGAGTTTATTGATCTTTTCCATTGCTCGTAAACGTCTGCTGATTGTTTCTTGTGATACATGTAATGCTTCTGCTAATTGCCGTTGAGTTTAAGTTGGGTCATCATCCAATAACTTCTGCAATTGCTCGTCTTCGCATTTTTGTGGTCTACCAGAGCGCTCACTGTCTTTCATATTGAAATCACCATTTTTAAATTGTCGAAACCATGTCTCACATGTTCTAATCGATGGAACGTGTTCACCATATTTTTCTACCAGCAAACGATGATTTTCAACAGCCTTTTTCTCTTGATTAAATAAGAAAAGCAATGCGTGCCGCAAATGTTCTTTTTCAGGCACAAAACTCGACATGATCACTGAACGATAAAACAAAGACGCTAGTTTTTGGCGGACTTAACTTGTGTGTGTTTGTAGTTTTAAATGTCAGACGAACAAAATGACGTATGTGTCAAATTAATACGCTGCGTACTTTTCTCTGGCGCCATCTCTTAGTTAAACCGGAAAAACTTATGCATACACCTGGTAGTACATGAGAATGCTATCGGCGCGATGGGTGCCGCGGTTGATCACCATGGATCAAAAACGAAATCGGGTAGTCACTTCGAAGATGTTTCTGGAGCTGTATTAACGCAATCAGAAGGAGTTTTTGCGTCGTTTTGTGATTTGTAGATGAAACGTAGGTTCATTACTATACACGAGAAACCAAGCAGCAGTCTAAACAGTGGACTTTACCGATAGAGCTCCGAAGAAAGCCAAAACGGCCCTATCAGCCGGAAAAGTCATGGCTAAGGTATTCCGCAATTCCCGCGGCGTAATCCTCATAGATTATTTGGACAAGGGAAGATCTATCACGGTACAATACTACAGTGATTTGCTGGGACGATTCGACGTGGAACTGAAAAAGAAACGGCTCCATCTTGCAAAGAAGAAAGTCCAGTTCAATCACGACAATGCACCAGCACATTCATCCGCAATCGCTTTAGTTAAATTGGTCGAATTGATATACGAACTGCTCACCCATCCACCGTATTCTCCAAATTTGGCCCTTAGCGACATTTTCCTGTTTCCCAACATGAAAAAATGGCTCGCAGGGAAGAAATTCACGTCGAATACAGAGGTCATCACTGAGGTAGATTCTTATTTTGCAAAGTTTGAACAATCATACTTTTTAGAGGGCATTAAAAAGCTACAGCACAGTTGGAAGAAGTGTATAAAAGTGAAAGGGAACTATGTTGAAAAATAAATCGAAATTTTTACCAAAATTATATTTTCATTTCTAATCCCACTACATATCAGACCGTTCCCATATGTTTATCTATATTTATATAATACAAGGGCGGTTCAATAAGTACCCGTGTTAGAAATGAAGACACCATTTTTTCAAAAAGTTTTTTTTTTACTTTTCAACATAGTCCCTTTTTAGAAAGATACACTTCTCCCAACGTTCCTGCCGTTTTTTTAATCCCTCCAAAAAATAAGATTTGTCGAACTCTCCAAAATACGCCTCTGTCTCGGCGATGACTTCCTCGTTTGAGCTAAATTTTTTTCCCGCGAGTTATTTCTTCATGTTAGGGAACAAGCAAAAGTCGCAGGGAGCCAGATCGGGTGAATACAGGGGGTGCGGGGGTTGCTCCAAACACTGCTTCGAAGTTAACAGCCGCATCCGCTTGTTGTCCACCGTGAGCAATCGCGGCACCCATCGGGCCGACAATTTTTTCATCGCCAACTTATCATGTAAAATATTAATTGCCGTTCCGGTCGATACACCTACGGCCTTTGCTACTTCGCGCACTTTTGTTCGTCGATCAGCGAAAATCATATCGTGGACTTTTTGAATGATTTCCTCGGTAACTACGTCTGCCGGGCGTCCTGGTCGCTCCTCATCAAAAACGGATGTTCGCCCACGTTTAAATTCGTTGAACCAATATCTAACTGTGGTCATAGATGGCGAAGTGTCCCCATAAACAGCATCCAACTTTGCTTTTATCTCCTCGCATTTTTTCCCATCCAAAATCAAAAAGCGAATTACCGAACGATACTGCTCTTTTTCCATCTTAGCGAAAATCACGAAACACGTCTTACTCGAATGGCTGCCAAATCCAAACTAACCTATCAATCAGTCTGCAATTTGTTTTGCCGTCGTTTGATAGATGACAGCACATGATGATAACACCAACTTCCCTCAGGAACGCCCTCTGTCGTCTAACACGGGTACTTATTGAACCGCCCTCGTATATCTAGTCAATATAAAATGTTCACTAGCCACTGTGACAGTGGTCTAATACATAAGGTACGCAACTCAAGAGCCAAAGGTCTTAGGTCCAAGTACAGCAGGGAAAAATGAAATCTTTCCATTAAAGTTATATGGATTGGATAAGATTGGATCGGATGATTGGATTCCAATAATGTTGCATTTTATTAATGAATAGAACAACGACATACCAGATGTAGAAGTATGAAACCGGAATTTCCCTATAGGTGGTGCTAGCCATCAGTTTAGGGACCGTAAGACCGTTTCTGCAGCGCCATCATCTCCCTCTAACAGCTGACGAAGATTTTCAACACAGAACAACCCAAGTTCCATACACCGGTATACTTTTCTATAACCTTAAACATGTCGAGTTTTGTGCCTACGAACTACGATTTGCGGACAGCATTGGTTTTTTGTAATCATTTGAAGAAAACTGCTGCAGAATCGCATCGAATGCTTGTCGAAGCTTACGGTGAAGACGCTCTTGGTAAAACACAGTGTTTCGAGTGGTTCAAAAAATTCAAAAGTTGTGATTTTGAAGTGAGAAACGAAGAGCATGGGAAACCACCGAATAAGTTCGCAGACAACGAATTGCAAGCCTTATTGGATGAAGATAATACTCAAACTCAACAAGAACTCGCGGATGAATTGAACGTGACGCAGAAAGCTGTCTCAATTCGTTTGAAAGCCATTGGAGAAATTCAGAAAGTGGGAAAATGGGTTCCGCATGAACTGAATGAAAGACAGCAAGAAAACCACTTGTGAAATGCTGCCCGACAGATACAAAAGAAAGTCATTTCTCCATCGTATCATGACAGGTGATGAAAAATGGATATATTTTGAGAATCCTAAGCGTCACAAATCATGGGTGAATCCAGGCGAACCATCGACATCCACTGCAATCGCTTTGGAAAAAAGACAATGCTCTGTATTTGATGGGATCAGAAGGGTGTAATCTATTATGAGCTGCTAAAACCTGGTGAAACCTTTAACACTGATCTCTACCAACAGCAAATGATCGATTTAAATCGCGTGAAAAACGACCGGAATATGGAAAAAGGCAACACAAAGTCATTTTGCTCCATGATAATG
>NW_014557048.1:19528-32170 GCF_001313825.1 Dinoponera quadriceps | reverse complement strand
TGGGTGAATCCAGGCGAACCATCGACATCCACTGCAATCGCTTTGGAAAGAAGACAATGCTCTGTGTTTGGTGGGATCAGAAGGGTGTAATCTATTATGAGCTGCTAAAACCTGGTGAAACCGTTAACACTGATCGCTACCAACAGCAAATGATCGATTTAAATCGCGTGAAAAACGACCGGAATATGGAAAAAGGCAACACAAAGTCATTTTGCTCCATGATAATGCCCTATCACACACAGCAAAACGGGTCAGGGAAACGATCGAAGCGTTCAGTTGGGAAATACTAATGCATGCGGCTTATTCTCCAGACTTGGCTCCGTCCGATTATCATCTACTCACATCAATGGGATACGCTCGCTGAACAACGCTTCAATTCGTATGAAAATGTACGAAAATGGCTCGGTAGCTGGTTCACTTCAAAAGAAGAAATGTTTTTTTGGCGTGGCATTCATGAACTGCTTGAAAGGTGGGAAAAATGTATAAATAGCAATGGACATTGTTTTGAATAAAATATTTTTTATCATTTTCACACAACAGACGTGTAATTTTTACAAAAAAATTCCGTTTTCATACTTCTACACCTGGTAAATAGGTTGCGATTGAAATTATACTATCAATATTGAAGTAAGTTGAAAAGTTGTGCAATATTTAGATTGATGAAATGTTTATTCGAATAAATTTTCCTCAACATTAACATAAATATTCCACGAGCGCAATGAAAAGTTTTTTTTTACATGCATAAATTTATACTGACAATTTTGTTTTAAATAACTTAAACTTTATTCAAATGTATTTTTTTATAGCATTAAAACAATTCTATAATATTTTACTGCACGATTAATCAAAACGTTATTTTCCTTTATGATAGAAGTTATCTTCGAATATATCTTTAGATTAACCCCATTTTATTGAATCATTATAACGAACATACATTTCAACAGAAAAAGTCGAAATAATGTATAAGTAGATTGATACAAAGAATCCCATGTAAAAACACAACGATTAAAAATGTTAAAATCGCAATTTGTATTATATGGGAGAAAATATACAAGTCGCTTTCATTATAACTTGTCAAGAAGAGACATTATCGGCAAGGCACACTTGGCAATATTCATCGTCTATTCCCGACCTGTGGATCCACTTTGAACCGCTGCAATTAGAAGAAAATTCAGTAATTGCAAAAATTATTTTACCAGACGGCAACAAAATTGATTACCATCTTCATAGCATTTGGTGAACATTCCATGTGCTTTTTCCAATCTGTTCGCGTCGGAAATAGTTTCTTCTAATGCCTGAATTTTTGCATCCATTATGTAATTGCCATTAAAGTTAAAGATCTGGAATAGATTACACCGCGTATAGAGGATATGTATAAACAAAATATACAACAGTTCTAATTCCTACTTCCGTCGTATTATAAAATCGTTAAAATTAAACTGATTATTTTTAATGTATCATTATGTTCCCAGTAAACAAAAAATAATTAACGCAACGTTATTACAATGATATTTTATAATAAGTAACGTTTTCAAATATGTAGTTTTTAATGTTGCACACAACGTTATCATTAACAATATTTGATCATAACATTAAAAATAATGTTTCTATAGTATGATTTTATTGTTTAAAAAAATAATAGTATCTAGTAACAATTTAAAAATAATAATAAAATATTATATAAAAATGTTCATAAAATCCATATAAAATCAGTGCTTCAAAAGGTTAATTTAAAGTTTTTTGCTTACTGACATTTGCAAAATAGTCTTCCCATGAATAGCTAATCGTTGTTATACAGGGTGGCCCATTTTAATCTAACCACTCAAATAACTCACTAGGAATGACTTAAATCAAAAAAAGTTTCGGGACAAAAGTTTCCTATTTTTTGGGGGGAAATTGAACGGTGACCTTGAATTTGACCTTGAAGTCGATTTTCAAGGTTATTTCAAGGTCAACTTCATTTTTTTTAATGGGAACCCCTATTTTTGACCCCAGATTCTGATAGTACTTGAAATTCTGCGTTCAACCATATGAATTTTAATATGGGTCAAATGTCATTTTAAGGTCATTTCAAAGTCAAAACTTCAAAATAACAGCATTTTTAAGGTTTTTTAAGGTAAAGTATATTTTTCAGCCATATGCGTCATGCTAAGGGTCAAAGGTCATTTCACGATCAAATAGTCGAAAAACTCTATTTTTTAAAGTTTTTTATTTAATTTTAGCTTCAGGTTATGTGACATTTAAGATTTATCAATCTTAGTTTGAAGAAAAATTAGTCGTGACATTAAACTTCACTCTGGAGCCAAAAGTCGAAGTTACTTCAAAGTCAAAGGTCAAAATAATAAAATTTTTAAGGTTTTTTTTTCAAAAATCATCATAAGGATTATGTGCGTGGTGTTGGTAGTTTTTGAATCATGGAGAGAAGCGTTTACCTTAGATCTTGATTCTGATGGTTACTTTGACCTTCCGATTCAAAGGTCAAGATCATCTAAAGTTCAAAAAGTAAAAAAAAAAATTATAAATAAATGCTGATTATAAACATAATTTTGACTTCAATTGACGATATTGCTTGGTGAAAATTTTTCTCCTGCCAGCGTTCCCCAGGAATAAAGACTTTAACGTGGCAGAACTTTGTTTCTATCAGGGTGCTTGTTTATCGTGAGTCCTCTATTGAAATCAGCGATTTCAGCATTTAATTTACTGCAACTAACATTATTTCAGAAATTTTAAATTTAAGTTAAAATTTGCGCCCTGTGCATTTAATTTACTGTAACTAACATTATTTCAGAAATTTTAAATCTAAGTTAAAATTTTTTAATATCAGTTTTATTAAAGTACAGAAAAAAACGAAGTAAAATAGTGCTCTCTAGGACTAATATTATCATTATGGCTGATTATTCTGCTAATCACATTATTGATATGGTGATGGTTTTAGGCGAATGCCAGAACAATTATCAATTTGCCACTGGGCTTTAGCAAGTATACAACAAGATCCTGACTTTTTCAGGTATATGCTTTTTTCTGATGAAGTTAAATTTTACAGTGATGAACAACTTAATAGGCATAATTGCCACTACTGGTCAGATGAAAATTTGCATTGGTACAGAGCTGTAGATCATCAGAATAGATGGAGCCTTATAATGTGGTATGGCATAATAAATGGCTACTTAGTTGGACCTTACTTTTTCGAGGGTAATGTTAATAGAAACAGTTATTTAAAATTGCTTCGAGATCGATTGCTAGAGCTGTTGGAAAATGTTGATTTAGCAACCAGAATAATAATGTGGTGGCAACAAGATGGTGCAGGACCACACTTTGCACTAATTGTTCGTCAGTTGTTAAATAACCATTTTAATGCAAGATGGATCGGACGAGGAGGTCCAGTTAACTGGTCACCTCGCTCACCAGATTTAACTTCTCCTGATTTTTATTTATGGGGTTACATTAAAATTGCAGTATTTTCACAATAGCCCACAACTAGAGCAGACATGGAAAACCGTATTCGTCAAGCTTGTAAAGCGATTTGAAGAGAAACTTTATTAAGAACTGTGCCAAATTTTCATAGACGATTGAATTTGTGCCTTGAAGCTAATGGTGGTAATTTTGAACACTTACTTCGTGGTTAACAGTTATAAAGGTAACAAAAAGTGAGTGGCAAGGGGACTCACGCTAAACAAGCACCCCATCGACTATTTGACCGTAAAATGACCTTTGACCCTTAGCATGACGCATATGGCTGAAAAATATACTTTACCTTAAAAAACCTTAAAAATCCTGTTATTTTGACGTTTTGACCTTGAAATGACCTTGAAATGACATTTGACCCCTATTAAAATTTATATGGTTGAACGCAGATTTTTAAGTACTATCAGAATTTGGGGTCAAAAATAGGGGTTCATATTTTAAAAAATGAAGTTGACCTTGAAATAACCTTAAAAATCGACTTCAAGGTCAAATTCAAGGTCACCATTCAATTTTCCTCCAAAAAGTACGAAACTTTTGTCCCGAAACTTTTTTTGATTTGAGTCATTCCCAGTGGGTTATTTGAGTGTTTAGATTAAAATGTGCGACCCTGTATATTATCACATCCCGGATATATTCGCGACGCTTACGAGCATAATTACACTGCATAATAAGGCTATGTTTATTAAATACAAATATATACATGCCATCTTCCATTTATATATCTTGCCATATATACGAGGGCGGTCCGATAAGTACTCAGCCTACAAAAGAAAAACGAAAATTTTGGAAAAGTAGCGATTTATTTCTCAACACAGTCTCCTTTTAGCTCGATACACTTGACCCAGCGATGCTCAAACTTCTTTAACCTATCTGAAAAATACGTTTTCTCGAAGTCTGCAAAGGCCTCCGTGGCGGCGATGACCTCATTCGACTCAAATTTCTGCCCGCCGAGTGACATTTTCAAGTTTGGAAACAAAAAAAAGTCGCACTAGGCCAAATCTGGAGAATACGGTGGATGGGGCAGCAGTTCGTAGTCCAATTCGACCAATTTGGCCGAATGAGGAGGTCATCGTCGTCACGGAGGCCTACTTTGCAGACTTCAAGAAAACGTATTTTTCAGATGGGTTAAAGAAGTTGGAGCATCGCTAGGTCAAGTGTATCGAGCTAAAAGGAGACTCCGATGAGAAATAAATCGCAACTTTTCCAAAATTTTCGTTTTTCTTTTGTAGGCTGAGTACTTATCGGACTGCTCTCGTATATCTTACCATCCATCTCTATCCCACATATATATGTTTCGACACTGAGTTCAGCTGCAAAATACAATTAATACATGTGATTGCTGAATTGCAAGATTTCGGATTCATTTCAGAAGTGCTATTCATTTCAGATGCGCAAATTCACTTTAATTAATGGGAATCAATTGACCAAATGTTGATTTTTTTATCATAAACTCTTATCGAAACTCTTAAGAGTATTTTTCTACCAAACACGAAATATTGTTAATAGTGCAGAATAATAATATTCTTTCTGACTAAAGGAAGAGACACCGTGAATTTCAATATCTCTATAGGTCGCTATGTCACATTTTAACCAATATTTTGAGAATATTTTTGGTGTTTTGGATTTTAACAACACTTACTCGCCGTGCCGCCTAACTCTTTCATGCACTTCGCTATGTTGTAGTTAAGCATTCTTAATCGCGCTTCATTTAGAGCGTAAATCACTGTCTGAAAAAAAGAAAGAAAGGTCGATCACACCAAAATATGCATAAATTGTTTCGATTTGATTTAATAATCAATAATCGTATCTGATTGTTTGAAACTCAATCGAATTTTTCTTGTAGAGAAATGCAATTTTTATAATTTTTCAACAGAGAAAATTTCATAGTTACACGTGGTAAAAGAAAGTTCTCTCTTATTGGATGATTCAATAGAAGAGTGACAATCATAGGACAATATATGGACAACAATGTGATGTCCTCTGATATCACTCTGTTATTTGAGAATTATTTAAATACAGACACAACTTATGTTTCTTCGTCATTAGCTTCGAAGATGGATAGAAACCATTTCTTATCAGTTAAATTCTCAAGTCACAAGCATATGATGCCTGTAAATAACACAAGGCGGATTTCAAATCATTTAAGTAATTTAGAAATAAATTCTTCATTTGGTAGCTGAATACTTTATGTAAAACGTAACATTAAATTTACCGCCTTGCTCTTTGAGTATTGTTACGTAAAATATCAATAATTACATGCAATTCAATCACAAAATACATGTAATGTAATGAAAACCAAATGCTAATTAAGATAAACGATTTTGTAAAATCAGTGAAAAAATATATTCGTTGTTTGGTGCTTACTGTAACATATAGAACACTCGTAATCACTACCAAAGTTTTCGTTTTAAATTCTTTAATATGCTCAAAGAAATATCGAATGCTTTGCGACATTTGAGTCGTAAACTAAGTTGCATCGAAGCTACAGTTTTCCTTTTATAGAGTATGCAGTGAAGCGAATGTGCTATACATTAAATGGCCAGAATAATTATGCTGATTTACATTAATTAAAGCTGATGTTGCGGAAATAAAAGCATCGCAAGAAAAATAGAGACACGAGTGGATTATATGTGAATGTGAAATATATTAATTTTTGTTCACATTTAATATGTGAACAAAAGTGTAACGGCACATTAGCACCGTCACTCTCCCCGCGGCCCAACCGACCATCTGTCGGATCGCTCACCGGCGCTTTGCGCCATCCTAAGACGACACGACACGCACGTGACGCGCTTCCGCCGGGAGCGTGATCGCGTGCCTGTCGATAAATATAAACAGAGAGCTTCCGTCTAGTATATATTCTGACCGGCGGAAGCATCAGAGCCGATTCCGCCGGAGTCAGCCAGAACAATATGTTCACAGGCTGCTCCGGATCCCGTCCTCCTTCTGCCGAGGAACCGAGGCGGTGTGTTCGCCGCCCCAGCTGCGTGTTCGCAGCCGCACTCGCATCCTGACTTGTCGAAGAACTGAGACGGTGTGTTCGCCGTCCCAGCTGCGCGTTCTCAGCCGCACTCGTATTCTTATCTTCTGCCGAGGATCCGAGACGGTGTATTCGCCGTCCCAGCTGTGCGTTCGCAGCCGCACTCACCATTCTCTCCTGGGACGGAATACTACCGTCTCCACCGGGAGTTCCCGGTTCCCAGCCGGTCTCCGACCGACGACATCCGGCCCGACAAGTCCGGGGTGGGGACTTCGCCGTCTCTACCGAGCATTTTCGGTCAAGTCTCAGCCGCATGATCTCGGGTCGAATCATCGTCGTCTGAAAAGGGACACCGGGTCCCTCGCGTTACCGCGCCAGGGTTGCATGCGAGCAACCACGCGAGCGAAATTTAGTTTGTAAGGATCTGGGGAGAGGAGCGAGCTTCAATAGGAGAGTCAACAAGTAAGGGGGTGTCGCCTTCGCCGTCTCTACCGTGCGTTCTCGGTCCCGACTCTCCTGGCGAAACAGACGCCACCGAGAGCGCACCGACCATTTGTTTTTTTTATCGCGCCGCACTTCTCCGCGGACTACCGGTGTCGTAGACCCCACGGGAAACTCGCGACACTGCAGGAGCGGTGCCTGATACCGCGGGTGCCTCCTGAGTGTCATACCATTCCAACCCCGTGGGGCCTCTGGGCTCAGAGAGTGCCTCCGTTTCTTGTGCCACACCTGCGTGTGGCCACCGACTGCACTCTCTGCGGCAATTAAAGACATCGCGGAAAGTATCGCGGAGATTTAAACTATTTAGCAGCGACCGCACCAGCCGTACGCGTCAAAACACCGCGCCCGCTCCCCGCGATTTGTCTGACCTCCACTCGCGCGACAAACGTACACACCGCACCACGACTCACCGAACCGCGTCCGTCTTACCGCACAGCTGTCTCACCGTAAAACTCCGAAATCAGCTGTTCCGTCAAAACATACGCGTATCTATAAATATCAATATTAACAACTCGCTGCAAACCGTTTAAAGGTCAAACCAACATTCGCTCATCCGTTGTAACACAGACCGACAAATAAAACTATTGTTATTGTTAAACGAAGACTCTCTCCTCATTCTGAAACGAACCTGGACACCCGGCGAGCCATCCAAGGGCCGCGACCGATTCTCACTCACCGAACCGAAAGACGTTCCCGCCGCGATCTAGGCGGAAAAGTCCTCGCCGGACTTACCGCGAATAACACCAGCGACGGAGCAGGAACGTCGCATATGTAATAAAATATGTTATTTTGTACCTTTAATATATGTAAGAAATATGTTATTTTGTGCCTATTACCCAATATGCAGACAACAAATTGAAACGCTAACAAACTGAATATGGGTATCATTATAAACTTAAGTAATAGCACACTGTCTAGATCGTAAACCATTGTCTGAAAAGATTGACCATATTCAAGTATGTAGAAATTGTTTGAATTAATAATCAAGTGCAATCGCGATATCTGTCAGCTTGAAACAAATATTTTATCCGCAAGAAGTAGAAAGTTTCAAAATTAATATTTTTTGTTTCCAACAAAAAACAATTCAATCATTATTGAATATGGTTAGAAAAAGATTTTCTCTTATTACATTATTATTTAGTACATACATAAAATTTGTCATTTTGCGTGTAATATCAAAAAAGGGTATTTTAATTTAAGGAACAGAACTGTTCTTTTATGTCATTTTAATTTTCAAGCTGCAGATATATGTCTATAAATAAGAAAAGATGAATGTGAAATTGATTGAAATTGTTTAGGAATAATTTCTTTTATTTGGTATCGGCACATTTTAATCAAAGTATAATATTAATACATTGGCTATGGATAAAATGTTGCTCAAGTTTACTAGAATTTTGAACATTTATTCGAAGAATAAGAAATCTCATTTTATATAACCAAAGCGTATTTGCATAAAAATGAGATTTCTTATTTTCTAATGTATCACCAATGTGTTAATACATGTGTCACTCGAAGCGTTATCTTGCTTTTTAAATATTGCTACACAAAATGTCGAAATTTAAGTGCATTTCGNGCATATTAAGTATGGTGGACTCTCATCTTTTAGTAATTATATGGCTATATCACATGTACTGCAAACATGATAGGAGCTTTAAAAAGATTTTGTTTATAATATGAATTATCGACGTTTTATCGATAACTACAAGGAAAACTTCATCGATTTTCGTATTCAACTGCTACGAAGTAATATAATAAATAATAAACAATGTCTGTTACCCAAAAATTTATATAAATAAGGAAAAATAATGTAAACCATATATTATATTAAGTAGAAAACAGAATTTATTTATGATATTAACGCTTTAAGCATTGTATTTCAGCTTTACGGATATGCGCATAAAGTCGAAAAACGTAACGATAACTTTGTATTTATAATACAAGGTTAAAGTTAGGTATATATGGTGCAGTTTATATAAGACGGCATATTTCATGCATAGCCGTCAAATGCATTTGAATAATATGAAATGTGGTATCAACTGATTGAAGTTTTTTCGAATAGCAATTTTGCTGCCATATCATATGTTACTTTCAAGAATGCTGTATTTTTGGGTGCGCTATATTTTATAGTTGCAATTTTTATATTAACAAGTATAGACACGTGTGCGCGCTATTTGGCTAATTATTATTGGGAAAATTTCAATTCTTATAATTAAATAGACATTAATCTAAAATTCTGTATCAGAAAAAACATATTTTACATTTTTTTGCCTTTCTCATTATTTTAATTTTTTATTATCTTTAACGCGCAAATTAATGAACTATTGACATTCACGTCATGATTTGTCAGATGTAAATGAGACGTGTGAAACATATCGCGACATAACAATATGAGAGAATATTGTCATTCTAAAAAAGCATTATCATTCTAAAAAAGCGATATAACAATGATTTAAATAATTTTGGATATCAACATTTTATGTCGTTTTTAGAAAGGATTATTACATGGAACAATTTCATGCAATTTCAAGAAACCTGGAAATTCGTATTGTATAGGACACTCTCGGAATTCGTTTTTCTGAATTGTGATTTTTCCAGAACGTATTGTTTTCTTGGAATTTTAATAAATTTTTATTATATATAAGAATAATATTAATCCATCAAAATCTAAATTGTATTGCTACCGTCTTAATACAATGACGCTTAATCGGAAATGAAATGACAAAATAAACTTAATTCATTGTCTATTTTGCAATCTTTAATTGCTTTTGGAATGTAATTCGCCTTTTCCATCGATATAAACTTCCAACTTGAGTTTCATGTTTCGATGAACGCCTTCTCCATTCATATTATAATTCTTAGCCATCTGTGATGGATAAGCTAAAAAATAATTAGTTATTTTCTCGTTTATTGGAATTATTAACGTAACGTTATGTTCGTATAAGTAAATTAAATATATCTTTAATACAGCTGAGTTTTTTCCGAGATTTAAAATTGCAACTATTACACATTAGCAGGAATTGGGTTGTTAAGTTTACAGCAAGACATGACTGAGCTTTATAAGCTACAAATTTTGTTATTATATAATTAGAAAGAAACTTTCTCTTTTTTTATTATATATATGGTTTTACACACACACACACACACACACACACACACACACACACACACATATATATATATATTGTATTATGTTGGGGAAAAAGAAATCCATTATTTTTTCGGTAGATGGCTGTAGTGATCAATATCTCGTAAAGTATCGATCAAACAATTTTAGATATTTGCTCGTTGGAAAGGTGACATTTCGCACTAAAAAAATTCTTTTGTTGTTTTTTGTTTGGTCTATTCAGTTGTGAGTTACAAGGTGTTAAAAATGGAAGTCAACAAAGTAAAAATTCGGTACATTTTACAGTTTTTCTTTGATAAAGGCGAAAATGCAAGCCAGGCAGCTGTAATTGTGAATGGAGTTTATGGTGCCGATATTGTAACAGCCAATTACGTGCAATTTTGGTTTCGTCGATTCCGTTCAGATATTTTTGATGATAAATATGCACCTCGTACAGGTAGGCCGGTCGTCGAAAATGTCGATAAAATCAAAGAAATAATCGAAATTGACCGGCATGTTAGCAGTCGTAGCATCGTCCAGGAGCTGAAAATCGACCATAAAACAGTTTTAAACTATTTGCACAAAGCTGGATTCAAAAAGAAGCTCGATGTTTGGATGCCACACCAATTTACACAAAGAAATATGATGGATCGAATTTCCATCTGCGAAGCCTTGGCCAAACGGAATGAAATCGACACTCTTCTTAAACGGATGGTGACTGTGGATGAGAAATGGATCACATACGACAACATTGTGCGAAAACGATCGTGGTCAAAGCGCAGTGAAGTTCAAACGGTGGCCAAACTAGGACTAACGGCCAGGAAGGTTCTGCTGTGCATTTGGTGGGCCTGGAAAGGGATCATTTATTATGAATTGCTTCCATATGGCCAAACACTAAATTCGGATCTCTACTATCAACAACTGGACCGTTTGAAGCTAGCGATTGACCAGAAACGGCCAGAATTAGCCAACAGGAGAGGTGTTGTGTCCCATCAGGACAGGCCACACATGTCTATAGTTACTCTCCAGAAACTCCGGAAGCTTGTTTGGGAAGTTTTGATGTATCCACCATATAGTCCGGCATCAAACAATTACCACGTTTTACTTACATTGCAAAACTTTTTTAGTGATAAGAAATTGGCATCAAGAGAAGATTGTGGTGAAAATCGATTACTAGAGTTTATCGCCAATAAGGACTGTGACTTCTATGAGAGAGGCATTATGAAGCTACCTTTAAAATAGCAACAAATTATAAAACAAAACGGTGCATATTTGACCCAAATCGGATAATCCGAAACATGTTAAATGAAGTCCTGAAATTTACGTAAAAATAATGGATTTCTTTTTCCCCAAACTAATATACGAGGGCAGTTCGATAAGTACTTAGCCTACAAAAGAAAAACAAAAATCTTGAAAAAGTGGCGATTTATTTCTCAACATAGTCTCCTTTTAGTTCGATACACTTGACCCAGCGATGCTCCAACTTCTTTAACTCATCTGAAAAATACGTTTTCTCGAAGTCTGCAAAATAGGCTTCCGTGGCGGCGACGACTTCCTCATTCGGCCAAATTGGTCGAATTGGACTACGAACTGCTGCCCCATCCAACGTATTCTCCAGATTTTACCCCGTGCGACTTTTCTTTGTTTCCAAACTTGAAAAAATCACTCGCCGGGCAGAAATTTGAGTCGAATGAGGAGGTCATCGCCGCCGTGAAGGCCTACTTTGCAGACTTTGAGAAAACGTATTTTTCAGATGGGTTAAAGAAGTTGGAGCATCGCTGGGTCAAGTGTATTGAGCTAAAAGGAGACTATGTTGAGATATAAATCGCCACTTTTCCAAAATTTTCGTTTTTCTTTTGTAGGCTAAGTACTTATCGGACTGCCCTCGTATATTGAAAATGTGAATAAGTTCTCGCCGTTTCACCATCAGATGGGGATATAAAAATTTTCTGTGTATAATTCAAGATGATGACGCATCTATATTGAAATTCTATAACCTATGTTTAAAATCAGTGCGTGTTTTTTCATTAACCTATAAAGAACATTTTTTTTGTAGCGTAAAACATGTCAAATTTCGTGCCATAAAATGCAATAAACCATTTTTGCGGGGAATTTTACTGCACTATTTTATTCAGAAGAAATCTGCAGCTGAAGCACACAGAAATCTTGTAGAAACCTATGGTGATCATGTTCTGTCGGAAAGAACATGCAGAGATTGGTTTAACCGATTTAAAAATCGTGATTTTGATGTTCAAGATAGAGAACGCAGAGGTGCACTAAAAAAGTTTCAAGACGAAGAATTGGAAACATTACTTGCTGAAGATCCATCTCAGACGCAATCCGATGTTGCAAAATCATTAGGAGTTAATCGAACAACAGTTTTGAAACAACTGACAGCATTAGGAATGATACGAAAGAAAGGATTTTACGTGCCGTACGAACTGAAGCCGAGAGACGTCGAACGGCGTCTTGTCACGTGTGAACAGCTGCTTCAAAGACAAAAAAGGAAAGGTTTCATACATCGTATTGTGACTGGTGATGAAAAGTGGATATACTACAGTAATCCCAAGCGTAAAAAATCGTGGGTTAAGCC
>NW_014557048.1:0-19439 GCF_001313825.1 Dinoponera quadriceps | reverse complement strand
CGTGACAAGACGTCGAACGGCGTCTTGTCACGTGTGAACAGCTGCTTCAAAGACAAAAAAGGAAAGGTTTCATACATCGTATTGTGACTGGTGATGAAAAGTGGATATACTACAGTAATCCCAAGCGTAAAAAATCGTGGGTTAAGCCCGGCGAAGCAGTAGCATCAACGCCAAAGCGGAATATCCACGGTTCCAAGCTCATGCTCTGTATTTGATGGGATCAGCTGGGGGTAGTGTATAACGAGCTGCTCCAACCCAACCAAACCATTACAGGAGATCTCTATCGACGACAATTGATGCGTTTGAGCCGAGTATTGAAAAAAAAACGGCCGCATGTCGTGTCACCAGTTAAAACATACCTGGAAACGCTGAAATGGGGAGTCCTACCCCACCAGCCGTACTCTCCAGACATTGCGCCTTCTGATTACTATTTATTTTGATCGATGACTAACGGCTTGGCTGAGTAGCACTTCACTTCGCATGAAGAAACGAAAAAATGGATCGATCCGTGGATAGCCGCAAAAGAAGTGTCGTTTTTTTGACGTGGGATTCTAATGCTACCAGAAAGATGGGAAAAAGTAGTCTCTAGCGATGGGCAATACTTTAATTGACTTGTTTTTTAATTATTTTTTTAAAATAAAGGATTTATTTTCACAAAAAACGGCGAGAACTTATTCATACTCCCAATATATATTGTAATTATGTAGAATAAGAACTTTTTCAAATTTTGATATTTTTTTGCTGTAATCTTGATAAATATTTTTGTTGCTACTCCAACATTGATAATCAAGTGGATGAGCCATAAAGTACGTTAATTTTAAACGTTTTTAACTATTTTTTCCTACATATGTTTTCAGAGTTTTTAGCACTTCTATTTCAATTTACGATTGTTAAATTTTAAGTAAACTGAGAATAAAAGAGTTTCCCACTTCTTGAATAGGTTACTGATCTTTTAATCATGCTATATGATTTTAAAAATTTAAATAATTTTTTTTATCGTTCTTCTCCTCAGATATCCGCGAAACAATTCAGCTTCAAAATAGAATTTTGGCAAAAATAACAATTAGAAAATGCATTGCCAAAATGCATTTTCTAATTATTATTATTTTTACCAAAGAGGAATTTTTCTAAATGCATGAGTATACATTATAATTATAATAATACTTAATATAAAAATGATCAGCGAGATTGTAACTCAAGGTAAATTGTGACTTATTTGCTTGTCATTCATGGTACGTCCTACCTTGCGTAAAGGTTTTGCTAATCTTTACAGTATTACTTTTAATATATTGTAGACTCATCTCTGTTTAGCAAGGCGAAGGTTTAATACATATTCTCGTTTACTGTTAGAGGCACCTAGGGATGCATTTATGTATTTGCAATCATCGCGTGTTTTCGACGATAAATGAATGTATGTATTAAATCTTTTCTTTATTATAAAGATGATCTACAATAAACTAAAAATAAATACTGAAAAGATTAGCAAGACCCTTACGCAATGTAAGATGTATCATGAGTCAGAAGCAAAAAATTTTGTTATATATAGTATTGTAATATTGCTGCAAATAAAGCTGCATACATTAAATTACTGTATGCAAACAAATTTATTTCTAATTTGAAACTTAAATTTAATCTTGGGTAATCTGATTATTACATATAACTCGTAGAATTTCTCACTGACAATTGTTATGATTTTGTTTGTCACATACTTTCCTTCGCCTTCCTTCTCTCTTGTTTCCAATCGCTTTGTATACACAACAGTACGGGACATGCTTTGCTTGGATAATAGAATATATGGACAGTTTTCTTCAATACTCGAGCAGAGATATATATACTTAGACAATGTATTGTCAAGGCTGTGTTCTGAGATCTTTTATGCCGATGTGCAAATATCAAGAAGAGTTATGGGAATTTTTTAAATCGTATCACGTAATTAAAAAATCAGTAACATGTTTATTTTGTGGGAAAAGCAACATTAGACAATTCTAGGTTAAAATGGAGATGTCAAAAGAAGAGGAAAGCGAAATAAGGTCATTCGATTTAGATTGTATCGTGTTCGTTCAATGCAACGATTCAGAAAGGTACGTGGTTTAAAAACGATAATATTTCCATTCAAGCAACTTGCAGGTTTACCGGATATTTCGTGTCTATGAACCCACCACATCACAACTTTCTGGAACGAGAAATGGAAATAAATTTGTATACCATCGTTGATTTGTCAAATTTTATTCGAGAAGCTATTTTGTTGTGTATCGTAAACTCGAAGCAAATAGGCGGACCGAATTGTATTGTTGAAATTGATGAAGCAAATTTGTAAAGAGAAAATACCACCGAGGATGTATTATTGACGGACAGTGGTTGTTTGGCGGATTCGAGGGAGATTAAAAAAAAATATTTGTTATTTCTGTTCCGGACAGATTAACTGAGACATTGTTGAATGCGATAAAACCAAATATTCTACCGGGAGGCACGATTATTTCTGATTGTTGGAAAACAAATAATTGCTTAGATACGGAAAGATTTCAACATCTGACTGTTAATCACTTTTTTAATTTTGTGGATACTGATACAGGAGCACATATGCAGAATATTGAGCGTATCTGACGAAAAGTCCGTTTTAACATCTCTTATTATGGACGTCGCGAGTACCATGTGGATGACTATATTGCAGAATTTTATTTTAAACAAAAATATTTGGACCAAATTTAGTGGTGTCATAAGATTTTTGAAATCATTCCGCTCGATAACGAATTAAATCACTATGACAAAGGGAACCGAGGTGACAAATAAAACAAGCATGATTCATGATAAAGGAATTAGCCAAATCGGTTATAAATGTTGTTGAAACATGTTGTTAAAGCAATATTTATGTTATAAGTAGAAAAATAGATGACACTAGTAACATTACTTGCTTAGTTTTATTTTTGTACTGTTTTATTGTTATTTTAATGTTATATAGGAGAAATTAATAATTAATTAATACTCTTTTATTGTTTATAACTGTATATCTTTGAAATACGATTTAAAAACTCAATGTACAATTTGAAGACTCGGTCTCCAATTTAAACAATAATTCAATGTATATTTTTGTAAAAATTATTTTTTTACATTACCAATAAAGTAGCGTTTATTACTAATAAATAAATGTTCTAATCTTTTTAGTACTTTGTTACAATTTTAGTCTTAAAACTTAAGGGATACGATATTTTACTTACAGGCATATGTTAGAAAAAATAGTTAAGAGCATAAATAGTTTACATATTTTATCATTTGATTATCATTGTTGAAAGCAACTAAGATATTTATCAAGATTGTAAAAAAAATATCAAAATTCAAAAAAGTCCTTATTCTATTTACATAATTAGATTTACCCTTTTCTCAACTTTATTAAATTTAATTAAATTAGTGCCGGCGGCCACCGCCGCTAAATAGTGGAAGTGTCATTACGCAGACTGACCACCAAATTTTAAGCAAAATAAATATCTCTTCAAGGAACAGCCTTAATAGCTTCGTGACTTATCAACGTGTGAATACATTACACTGCAGGTGCCCGGTCGTGGACACCTGACACTGTATCCCTCTTACATCGTGGTTTAGTTTCTGTAACTCACGAAGCAAACTTGAGAGGTGCCCGGTCGCGACGCCAGACACCGCGCGCAATAACATATACACTGCGTAAGCGGCGCGTCGAATTGTTTCACCGATACTGACCTAATTTAACAATGTCGCAAAGACTCACTTATGGTCTATGTTTCCGTAATCTATGGAGGAAGCAAACCTTAGATGTGCTGTATGACAGCGCGCGCGAAAGTCTAGGGCCTGCATTACTTTACTCCGCGTTTTCTAAACTTTTGTTATGCTGCTTTCAGATATTATGTGTAACATGGATAAACTAAAATTTTCCGCTCCGTGAGAACAGATGTGCATGATCTGTCTCTCGCCATATCTCAGAAACCTGAGAACACTGTGGAATATTGTCCGATAAGTTCGTTGGTGTTCCCATCAAAAAATGCTGAGCATTATGACTAGGAAAGAAAGAAAAAGGCAAAAACGAGCTTATAAATAATAGCCTCATCTTCACTGAAGTCAGTTTCAGTCGGGAGCTAGTTCAGCCCCTGCCGTAGTTCATATCAATTTCAGGCAGTCGGTTTTCTTTTCAATTTTCGAGTTGCAGTCAATTTTTCTCCAGTTTTTAGTCGAGAGTCAGGTCAATGCAGCCGTGGCTTTTAGTCAGTGTCAATTCAGTCCTCGCGATTTTTCAAGTTAGTTTTTACCTTCCTTTTAGTCAGTTTTTATCTACCTTATCTTTTAGAACCATCGCGGTGCTTTCAATCTTGTCGGTCTTGTCAGTCTCTGCCATATATCGTGCGAATCGCCTGCTTTAAGGGGACGAAATCTCCCCCTGCCACCAACTTGAGTTGTCTCAGCCTGGACGTCTGTCTCTCTCTTTCTTTTAAAGGCGACGTACTAATCTCAATCTATTATTTGCGATTAGTCGATATCGAAAGTAAGTAACATCTGTATAAGATAATTATATTAAGAACCGGTATTCATAAATCTATACGGTCCGGCCATCAACTTCATTCCTATTTCTTCGAATCGTAGCGGAAAAACTGTTGCCATCTCGACGTGCAAATTATCGTACTTTGCAAAATAATAAGAAATAGAATTTCTTTTATTTTACTTTATTCGGTTATTATCTTTCCCTCTTAATCCTACTCATTCCATCGATCATACTTCAAAACCAAACGTATAACCTTCTGCAACCTGCCCTCTCGGCTTACTTAGCCTTAATGTGGCGGAGCCGCTCCCGCCGCGTGTCGCGGGCCATCCAGGAAGTAGCAGTAGTATCTCCTCACAATAAAGACTTCCAGATTTCAAAATAGTAGTGTCCTTTGTAATTACGTAGAGTTTATATTTCAACTCCAATTTTTAGCGATATACGGTTAACATAAATAAAATGCATAAATAAGATACAAATAGACCAGTTTATGGACAGAAAATATTTCCATTTCGAAAAAAAATTTCAGATAAATAATGAAGAAGCGCTGTGATAATAAGCTCGCGAATCAATAACGAACAATACTAATTCTACCTGTTTGAAAATTCCCAACAATTTTCAGTATGATAAACCGATTTTTATTAATATTTTTGTCAAGAGAAAGCAACAAAATTCAAAATGAAAAAGAAATTGCTAATGTCTGTATTAAAATAAATGGCCAACACTTTAAACCAACTGTTGTAGATAATTCACTTTAGTACCAAAACTACTCATTTGCAAACATAGTTTTATTGACAAAAATTAATTGTTCTGATATCCTTATGAGCATTCGAAATTAGTCAGTCTAATTTCGAGACGCATTGTATATGTTAAAACTTCCAAGATAAGTCTTCCAAGATGTGTGCACAAAGCAATTTCTCTATGGTTAACCAATTAATCATGATAAAGATTCGTGCGTCCAATATATGAATTTGTAACGCGCGTGATGCATGTCGTATGTGTATCTCATTATAATGGTATTCACTAACTCGTGGTATTCACGGCATTCACAGGACGTTACCGACCGTTACAAGACATTAAAAAGGAAATAACAGCGAACGTTTGTCGTAATGCTATCGCGGTCATTACTGCTTGGGTCGGTTGTCGCTGCAAATGCGGGCCTCGTTCACACGTCGTTTCGGTACACTCTTAATTTTCTTTCTCGTAAAACGAGAGTGGCCACGAGTGTAGCACTATATCATGAAAACGAAACTATGCATCAACGATAAAAGTGGCCGCGCCATCCCCGTAATACGACGTTCCAAGAATATTTACGACTAATTGTATCGCCTTGTGCGTCACTGCAGATATATCCGTTTTTTTTCGCGTGGAAGAACGTCTTGCCAACACCTGCCAACATCGCCGTAAAAGCAGTAGGACGTAATATGTAAACACCATCAGCAGTAAAAATTCTGTCGCGGCGAAAAAGAGGCTCGCCGACTGTTGTCGGTAGTGGAGGGAAGGGGAAGCACGATAATGGCTGATAAAATTCAGCTAACTGCTTGCAAAACATTGCCGAACAAATTGCTATCGCAAATTTCTTCCCCCGATTGATGTTACATCGGCGTAACGCGAACGCTCGTACCAACCGTAAATTAGTGGATATGAAATATTGTCGGAATATGGATGGATGCTTTCCCGCAATAATGACATTTTGGTGTAGCGGCGACTTCGAATTATTTTAAAACAAGAAATATATCTCTCTTGACTGACAATCATTTACGTTAGTGCCACACTTGGCTTTTGCTTTTCGTTGGTGATCACGATTATTGACATTTCAAATTAAATAGATCACTTTAGGAGAATGTAACAATAATTGCAAACGGTAAGTTTTAACGCTTCTATAAATTATAATAAATATTAAATACCAATAAGGAAGCAAATTATTATTAGTTGAACATTTCTCAAAATGTTTTACATACTTGTATTCAATATAAGCAATTTAAGATCTTTAATTTTTTCATATTTTCATGTTGAAATTCTTATTTCATATTAACACTCTTATCTTGCACATATATAGAGTGCAAGAATTAAATAATATCATGATAGTCGTATATCTTTACCATTGGTACTGCACCTAGAGGAACAACAAAAGATATTTTTATAAAACAAGATGCAGTACCCGTCTGGACACAACTGCCGCGAGGAGCATACGTTCATACAGCTGTCCCTGTAACGTAATTTATTCGAATAGAGAAACACGCGGCAGCACGTCTTTCCGCGAACATTGGTAAACAAAAGGAAATTGCTTTTGCGTAATAATGCGCGGTGCGGTTGAATGCAAATGTCAGATACTCTTATAGCTTCACAAAAAAAAATGGACTCCGCGTTAAGGCGTTGCACGGAAATTACTGATTTACGAGTGCCTTGTCGGGTGAGTTTACGCATAAAAGTTTATCATTCTGCTCGGGGTTCTCCGCGAGTCCTTGAGTCTCGCGAGATCTCTTTACACGAAGCAATCAACGAAGAAATACCCTGTTTTATTTTACGATTAGCCTGGTATTGATTAATAGAATGCGGTTTTTACAGAAATTACATTAATGAAAATAGATAATTTTTTGACGAATCGTTTATATAATTATGCGTATAATAACAGTCTATAACGTATCTAAAAACAGTCTGTAGGCTACTATTGAATAGTGGTTGTAAAATTTATGATAAATATTATGTTACAGATAAACAACAAATAAAATGATATTTTGAAAATATTATATTATAGATATATACTTAAAATACATTAAATTATTAATATATACTTAAAATACATTAAATTAAATTAAAGTAACATACATACATTAGTATAAATATTTTTCACAAGTATAAACCTATTCATTATAATATATTTAAGACATATTAAGAATATGTTACTCAATATGTCAACGCAAAAATCAATTACATATTTTTATGACGGGCTGCACATCGATTCATAAAAATATTGAATATTTCCAACATCATGTACCATTACCCCTTTTTTGCATAAAATATTAATATTTTATGTAAATCGGCTGTAATCCTTTCGGTTCTATTACGTGTTGGTTTACAATGAAACGTCGTGTTCAAATATTTTTGTGCGTATTCGTAAATTGTTTTACCAGAACGTCGGACGTGTTTTCCATAAATAAGGAAATTATGAAAAACAATAAACGAGCTGTTAAATTAATAATTGATAATTAATATAAAATCACAATTGTTTTTAAATTACTTAATTCGTTTATAAACCAAATATTAATTTTTTAAACGATATTCAAATGATAAAAGCAAAATTTGTTACCCGTGAACAAACACACATATTTTTAAAAATATGCAGATAGCCAAACTTATGCAAACAAATTTCGAGCAGGACCTGCTAAATTTTTGATACCAGAAAGGCAATAAATTTAACGTAAAGTCTATTTTATCAGATTAAGTTCCCCAACTACTGCCAAAAATGCGATAGAGTTTATTAATACGCAATGCGAACAGATTGACGGCAGAACCCCAGTAGAGCCTGTAGCGATCTGACAGCAGATTATTAGCAAAAACTGAGCATATTTTGCTCAAAGTAATTTAGCAGCAGGCTTTGCGCGGTTTCAATCAGTGGCAAATCTGCTCGCACTGTCTGATAGCAAGCTCTGTCGTCAAAATATGAACTGAATGCGGACAAATAATTATTGTTTTTTGCATAGGATTATAATAAAATTTGCTGCCAATCTGCACGCAGTCTGTAATCAATTTGCTTATAGGGTACATAAGTGATAATATGAGTGTATCTTATATAGTGTAACTTCTTTCTCGTTGACTGCAATGAAGCACGCTAAATCCAATACTTTCGAGTAATATTCTCAATTCCTTTCTAGAGTTAGTTGAATTGGAAAAAGACGGTCTAAAATTTTTCGCCTGTTGTGTAAGTGAAAGTAAAATATTTAATAATTTGTTGATGAGCAATGGCGAAAGTGAAAGCATGTAGACAATAATAATATTTACCTTCGTATACGATGCGTATCGAACATCTTTCAATATTTCATGTAAAATGTCATATGTAGCATGAAATAGTACCATTAATACTAGTATCGTTCCTCCAGGTCGGAGTAAACGATACATATTTTCCAATACACATCTATTTGATGAAAAATAAACTACGAGGGTGGATCAAATTTAAACGAGCCTTTGCAAGAGTTGCACCCCGCAGTTGCACAACGTGTTATTATTAAGTTTCTTGTAAACGAAAACGCTTTTTTGGAAATAAATCGTTACGTGCGATACGACTTGGGTCCACCATTACACTCCTGAATCATAGAGGGTCAGTATGGAATGGCGGAAGACTGGCGAGGGTGCATCTGTGAAACCGAAGACGAAGTTGTCTCCGGGGAAGGGCAACTGCGGAGTGTACCTCGTGGGCAACTGCGGGGTGTACCTCTTGCAAAAAAACCATATATTTTTTAAAATCAATTCTAATTTACATTTTTCTTTTTTTCTACATAGTTCCCATCTTATCTACACACTTCCTCCAACGGTCTGGTAATTTTTTAATCTTGGTATTATAAAAAGTTCGCGGAGGTGCATCAAACCAATTGCACACGAACTGCTGCACCTCTTCGTTCGTTGTGAAGCATTGTTCACCAAGGGCTGCCTTGAGTGGCCCAAACATATGGAAGTTGCATGGTGACAGGTCTGGGCTGTAGGGTGGATGTTCTAGTACAGCCCAGTGCATATCGGCCAATTTTCGTTGTGTTATTGCTGCGGCTTGTTGCTTGTAGGGTCTGGCGTTGTCATGAAGAAGCAACACACTTCTGATCGGAATGCCGCGCCTTTTTGACCGCTTGGCAACTCGAACTTGTCTAAGATGATCACAATAATAGGCAGCATTAATGGTTCGACGATCTTGAAGAAAATCGATCAGCAGAACACATTTACAGTCCCAGAACACTGTGGGCAAGACCTTCCCTGCAGACAACCGTGTCTTCGCTTTCACTGATGTACCCTCGCCAGTCTTCCGTTACTCCATACTGGCTCTCTTCAATTCAGGAATGTAATGATGGACCCAATTCCCATCGCACGTGGCGATTTTTTCCAAAAAAAACGTTTTCGTTTACGAGAAACTTAATAATAACACGTTGTGCAACTGCGGGGTGTACTT
Organism: Dinoponera quadriceps; assembly: GCF_001313825.1. NCBI lineage: Eukaryota > Metazoa > Arthropoda > Insecta > Hymenoptera > Formicidae > Dinoponera > Dinoponera quadriceps. The sequence goes on along the minus strand of NW_014557048.1, from coordinate 9,783 downwards.
CTTTCTCGCTCATCGTGATTGCTGCTGAGAGTAAGAAGCACGTGGCGTGCCAACGTTATTATTGCCTTCCACATGAACCCCTTGAAATTGTCCAAAACATTGCAGACCCTTCACGCCGCCGACCGGAGCGCAATTTAAAAAAGCTCGTTTATATTTGATCCACCCTCGTAGATTATTATTTGGAGCATTCTTTGATAAATTATATGAAAGAACAATTTCTTATGAACAAAATATTAAAATTTTCAATTATTAAATCGTATTTTTTGAATCAATGGAGTTACATTGTTATTTCTTTCTGTCGAAAATAGAAATGTCGAGAAATATTTTTCGTGTATTGGTCACAAAGAATATTTAAAAAAGAAGTTGGGTTTCCGAAAAGACGCTCATACATAGAGAAAATCAAACATTTTTCGTTTAAACATCTTTCTTACCGAATATCGTTACACCAATGCAAAGTATGAAATGAGAAAACATGATCGTATTTGGTAAGATATTTTTCAGGTAGATGTTTTATTTCAATATCTAATATTTTACATTTCACACTTTCTTCAACACTATATACTTCATTGGCATGTGTGATCATGATTTTTGAAATATCCGTACCTTTGCATAAAACATAATTAATCAAAAAATATTTTCAACATATATCGTATTTTCATAATGTACCACTTCCTTACCAATGAGTACCTCTTTTGGATCGAGTGCGGGTAGAAGCATATATCTTATAGTGTCACCGGAGCCGCAACCGACATCCATACATTTTCCTGACACATACTTTAATTCTTCTTGAAACTCATCAATTACGTTCATTACGTAAAAAAGAATTAAACCATTTGTCAGAGAAATGTATAGATATCGGTTGCGACCCTGGTTATACACTGAAGTATGTAAGTATTAGGTAAACAACTTTGCTCCCGCCGTCTCCCTATAGATAGCTTTAGTTGAACTTAGTGGTCAAAGTAAATAGATCATACAATCGTCATACAATCAACTTGGGCATTTGTCAACATAACCTAATAGTTACATTAGTCGATTTATATCTGTACCATAAAGTTATCGTCGATTGAAGATGTCAATTTACGAGCCGAATTCTCGTCATTTGCGGGAGGTTTTACTTTTCTGCTTCAATATGAAGAAAAATGCCGCTGAGGCTTATCAAATGCTCTTAAATACCTATGGTGAGATCGCTATTAGTGAAAGAACGTGTCGTGAGTGGTTTCAACGCTTTACGAACGGTGATTTTCACGTCGAAAACCGGCATAGCGGTGGAAGAGGAAAGATTTTTGAAGATGCTGAATTGGAGGCATTACTTGATGAAGACTCGTGTCAAACTTAGAAAGAACTGGCACAATCATTGGAAGTGACTTAACAAGCCATTTCGAAGCGCTTCAAAATCATGGGAATGATTCAAAAGCAAGGGTATTGGGTGCTGTACGAGTTGAAGTCAAGAGATGTTGAACGGCGTTTGTTTGCTTGTTAACAGCTGCTTGAAAGGCAAAGACGAAAAGGATTTCTGCATCGCATTGTCACTGGAGATGAAAAATGGGTCCATTACAATAACCCCAAGCGCAGAAAATCATGGGGAGTTCCCGGCCATGCTTCTACATCGACGGCCAAACGAACATTCACGGCTCCAAGGTAATGCTCTGTATTTGGTGGGATCAGCTCGGCGTTGTGTATTACGAGCTATTAAAACCAACTGAAACAATCACAGGCGATCGGTATCGAACTCAATTGATGCGTTTGAGCCGAGCATTGAAAGACAAGCGGCCGCATTACGCCGAGAGACACGAGAAAGTTATTTTGCAGTATGACAATGCTTGACCCCATGTTGCAAAAGTGGTCAAGACATACTTGGAAACGTTGAAATGGGAAGTCCTACCCCACCCGCCGTACTCTCCAGACGTTGCACTTTCGGATTATCACTTGTTCCGATCAATGGCACACGGCCTGGCTGACCAACTCTTCCAGTCTTATGAAGAAGTCGGAAAATGGATAGATTCGTGGATTACTTCAAAAGATGACCAGTTTTTTCGACGTGGGATTCGTGCATTGCCCAAAAAATGGGAGAAAGTAATGGCCAGTGATGGACAATACTTTGAGTAATAACTTTATCTCCATTTTTTCCAATAAAGCCTCAAATTAAAAAAAAACGGCGAGAGCAAAGTTGTACACCTAATACAAGAAGGGTATTTTGAGATTTTTTCGTATCAATGTCTTCAACCCAACGTAACAGATCCGAAGGAATACACCCAAATGAACAACTCAAGACATTTCTGATTTATGATCTGTGAAAGTCAAGTAGAATGCGAATCACATCAATGCATAAGACCTCAATATACATAACAATTGGTAGAATATAAATACATATAGGACCCATAATAACATAGATGTAATATAATAGATGCTCAATATCTACTGGGATAAGATTATTATAGGAAATTTGTGAATAATATTTGTACAGTAAATAAAAGAGAGAATAAACGAATGGCCTTGACTTAAAGAACACACTATTCATGTATATTTATGTACGAGCGGAACGACTGTATGAAAAGAAGAAAGACGCTAGTGCGAGTTATGTGCGAGTTCTCGCCATAGATACTAGAAATAAGTCGTAGCTCCGCAAATATAATTAAGGAGATAATATACACAATCAAAAACCGCATACATGAATATCATGAACAATTCGTGTTACCATTTTGCAGATAAAAAATAAATTACTTTTGATACTTTTATAGCAAATATTTTTTACTACTTTTCCTTATAAAAACATCTATTTTCTGCACTTCAACAAATTTTTTCAGTTATCCACTAGTTAAAATATATTTTTTCTGAACTATATAGTTATATTTTTTGCGTAAAAATTCTAAAAGAATGCATTAAGTAGAGTATAATAGGATCTGCAGTATACGTTAAATATACGTCAAGTACACCTTAAGTTAATAGGAAATTAATTTAATTGAGCGGTCCTTTTTTGCCACTACACGAAGAAAAGCGTACCTCGAATGTGACAATATCTCGTAAAATAATATATTTCTTTGGTCTGTAATATTTTTATATTTCTTCAAATTATACGACGGTTAAGTCTTAAAGATCACTTACATTCCTCAGGTAAAATATCGCAAAACCGTATGTAATTGAACATATAGCGGAAATTAATCCGAAACTATTTTAATTGAACGGTCCTGTTTTTCCCTTATTATATAAAAAAAATAAAGCCTTGCACGCGATGGACTACACAGAATAACATATATCTTATGGTTTTAATTTTCATATCTAACCTTTAAATCTTTCAAAATATGTATGTATTCTTAATTTAAATAGTAAAATATTGGAAAATGTTTTACGTAAGAAATAAACTAATATGCATATGGCTGCAGGAATTTTGGGAGAAGTGACCGTATTGTCGTATCGAGTCATCGTCGGTGTTAAAAGCAGGTTCGCGCGCACTTGGCGTTTTTCGCGCGGACTTAGAGAGACGGCGAGATGTGCGTGAGATTGGTATGTATACGGGACCCAATCGCGTTTTAAGATCGGGCCTTGCGTGTGGTATCTTCGCGTCATCGATTCTCTAAAAATAATTTACGCCAATCTCTATCGCTAGGTCCGAGTTTTGGCAAAAGGGGCAAAGCCACCACGAGAGAGAGGGAGGGAGAGAGAGAGAGGGAGAGAGAGAGAGAGAGAGAGAGAGAGAGAGAGAGAGAGAGAGGAAATCGACGCTACGATCCTGAGTGCATCATCCCGCGCGATTTAATTTGCAACTCGTCGGAATTAACATTGGGATGCAGCGCGAATAGCTCGTTATTTGGCACGAGCAGCATGCCTGTGTGCAGGAAGAGTAGCGATTATCTCGCGTGATAATTAAACGAACTGTCCCGTCATCGGTGGAATTCCCAAAAAATTGCAAACCTGTTGTAGAACGCCATTAACGCGGAGGACAAACCTCGAAGAATAAACCACGATTTATTTAAAAAAATTACGACCGCGCGCAATGTTGCGCCGCCGCGTATATTCCACTTTATCACGCGAATTTTTTGCATAGATTTCAAGCAGCAAACGAGCATTTGCACGAGAACAACGCTGTATTATTTCGTGTGTAAGTTACAAGTCCAAAAATTTCCCATTGAAAACCATCAATCAGAGACAAACTAGCGTCAGTCGATAAGCCAAAACTTAAAGATTCCCTTCCGATATACATTTTATCGAAGAAAAACAGCGACTTCAGATATCACCAGCCGTAGAGTTCGTATGGAGGAGGGGGAATTGGAATGACATTGTTCGCATCGTATATTTAACGCGCAACTGAATATCTTAGAGAATTAGAATAGGTTTTACATATGCATTTCTAGAGATAATATCTAGATTTTTTCTACGCGAGCATCGGTGTCTCGACGGACACGTGTATCGCGAGAAGCCTTCGGCGAGTCTATTGCATGGCGAGTCGATGCAACATTGATTCACGGTGACAAATATTATAGAGAGATTCTCCAGATCAAAATCATCTTAAAACGTATAAAATCCCCGGGATAAATGGCGCTTTAATTAGGAAGTTAAAATATTTGTTTATATAAGTACATTAATTTTTTTAAGCTTGAACTATTTTTTGTTCTATATATTGTGACGATACAAAATTTTTGCGTGTAACTTGGACAGCGGCCCGGCCGAGGACGAACCGGAGACTCACGCTTTCTCAGAGGCGAAGATGAGCGAGCGACCGAATTTTTGTTCTATGCGCCGTTTGCGCACAGGGCCCGAACTCGCGGCTACTGTATTCTTGATTTGTTTGAATGTAACGCCACCGCAGACTAGCGCATCGGACTGGAAGAAAACAACCAGGAAGCGAGTCGGCGACGGACGAGGGAAAAAGCCCGACAGAGCGGCTGGGGAGAAACGTGGAAAAGCGGTGGGACATACGCCCGGATGGACGGCCGGCAACAGAGCAGAATGGTCACTTTGCATGGATAGAGACGCAAGGCCCCGCGACCCGGCCGCAGCAAGCATGGACGGATTCCGCGGGAGGCGCGCTCCGGGTATCCTGTGGAGCTGCTGCGGGCCTAAATGTTGCCGGATGACGTCCAAGAGCGAATAGGCGAAATAGCGTCGTAAATAAACAATAGCAAACGCGGGGTCTTGCGAACAGTCCCAAGAAGCGTGATAGAGCCGCCAGGGCTAATTGGAAGCCGCAGGGCGCGGCGTGAGAGATCCGTGCGACGGAAGCTTTAGCAAAACAGGACGGGCGAGACTCGTCACTGTGCGACCGGATGGCAAGCCTGCTAGACGAGCTAGCGAGCGAGGGAGCGTACGAGCGAGCGAGGCCGACGTGTCCCGGAAGCGGAGTCTAGGGAGGAGAGGCGAATTACCGGTGGTATGCGGGTGAGCGATAATGTAACCTTGTACAGCCGTGGGGAATGACATAAAGTCGGGCGTAAATCCGAGGTTGCCGCCGCTTCTCGGCCGCAAAGGGCGCCCAGGGAATGCCAGGATGCAACTCGCTGGAGGTTCGTGGCGCCCGACAAGAAGGGTTGCACAGGCTTGCGAGGGTGGAAAGCCACGTCGAGGGGCGACAAGGGCCGTGCTCGAGGGTAGAGATCCTCGGGAGCTCCGGCGCAAGGCTCGGTCGCCTTCTCTGGTCGCAGGATCGCACAGTCCGTGGAAAAAGAAGGAAATCCGCGTAGGAAACTGCGCGTAAAGGGAAACTGTGTAGGGAGAAGGTACACGTACAGCGATGGTCCGCGTAGAAAGAAGCAACGTAGATTAGCGTCCGCGTGGTAGAGCGAAGGTCCGAAAGGCATGAGTACGGCTGGTGCGTTGATAGAGAATGCAGTGGTGCGGAGGATTACGTAGTGACTGCTGCCGGCGATGAGTACGCCGGATGGTATCGGACCGGTTATCGGGAGCAGTGCACTACTACCAGGGAGGACCCGGCTGGTGCCCAAATAGAAACCCGGTGAGATTCGCACAACGGTTGCCGGGCAAGGGAGCTTATAAACGCTACGCGAGTAAAAATTTTATTGCTGCCGTCGAACGGCATAGATCCGCCGAGTAAAGTAAGGTCTCGCGGAACATGCGAGACACGCTCTCTTTAAAATCCGTTGCCAAATCTCCCGAGGTGCGAAGTAAAGCTGCCTGTTCGCAAGAAGGCAGGCCGAAATGAACGTTACATCCTCCGTTGTTTGAAGCGCGCTCTTGTACATCATATGACCGCTGTATCGTCAAAGAAAGTCATCTTTTGTATTACTTCGAACAGATATTAAATCGTTGTTATTTGTTTCTATTAACCGGTCTCTCAACGTTATTTACCACACCCGGCTCCCCTCCGACTGAACCGCGAATATCGAGGAGCTCGCGAGAAAGAACCACGACGCTCTCCGTCGCAGAATCGCGTGGGATGCGAATCCGCAAATTGTTTAACTTATCAAAACCTGAGCTAGCCGAGGCAAAGCCGCTGTCGCTTGAGAAAGCGGGAGCGAAGTGGGCCGCGCCACCACCAAAGTTCGAAGTGTCGGGCGTGCCGGTCACAGGAACGTTCGCTTTACTTCACTTGGTTTAGTTATATTCAAATAAAGTGAGAACGTTCGAAGAACGTACGTTTTAGAACATTTAATATATATCTTACGTAGCAAATGTGTCGCAGTATTACAATTATGTTGCTCTGTTACAATTCCATTTTTTAATTAAAATACGAGGGCAAGGTAAAAAGTTCTCGGCCTGACCCAGAAATGGCATTCCAATCGGCGAAAGTTTACGTTTCTTGCCTGCGCGCACATATCATTAGTTCGTATGACAAGCTTCAACTTGCTCGCTCAAGTAGTTTGTGTAAACGAGTCTTTGCAGTACACGTCTTGCGCGTGTTTCGTTAAAATGGATAAATTTGAATATCGTGCGGTCATAAAATTCTTCGTTTTGGATGGGTTAACATCTAAGGAAATTCATCCGAAGTTGAAAAAAGTTTACGGGCAATCTGCTCCTTCAATCTCAACTGTTAAAAAGTGGGCAGCTGAATATAAACGTGGTCGCACGTCGCTCGAAGATGACCCACGTGAAGGACGGCCAAAAACTGCAAGCACACCGGAAACTATCGAAAAGGTGAACAATATCGTGTTGGACGGTAGGCGAGTAAAGGTGTGTGAGATAGCTGAGGCTATGGGCATATCGGAAGAAAGAGTGCGAAACATCTTGCACGAAGAATTACATATGCGAAAGCTCTGTGCAAGATGGGTGCCGCATTTGCTGAATGCAAATCAAAAGCAAATGCGCAAACGACATTCGCAGGAATGTTTGGATCGATACAAGAGGGATCCAACCGATTTTGTGCAGCGATTTGTCACCACAGATGAGACATGGGTCCACCACTACACGCCAGGAAACAAACAGCAGTCGAAGCAGTGAGTGAAAGCCGGTGGTTCAGCGCCAAAGAAAGCGAAGTCGATCGCGTCTGCCGGAAGGGTCATGGCCAGTGTGTTTTGGGATGCCAAAAAAATCCTGTTACTTGATTACCTTGAAAAAGGCAGAACAATTATAGGCGAATATTACTCTAACCTTCTTGACCAGCTCGATGTCAAAATTCGCGAGAAGAGGCCTGGCTTGAAGAAAAAAAATCATCTTTCACCACGACAACGCACCTGCACACAAAAGTGTGTTGGCAATAGGAAAACTGCGGGATTTGAGATACGATTTGCTCGGCCATCCCCCCTATTCTCCTGATATGGCACCCTCAGACTTCCATCTCTTCCCAAACCTGAAGAAATTTATTTCTGGAAAGCGCTTCGCGTCCAATGAAGAAGTTGAGAGTGCCGTAGATAAATATTTTAACAGTCTTCCAGAATCGCACTTCCGAGAAGGAATACTGATGTTGGAGAAACGCTGGACCAAGTGTGTTGAAGTCAAGGAAGATTATGTAGAAAAATAAAATCGCTTTTTAACTGAAAATCACAGTCTTTCATTGTCAGGCCGAAAACTTTTCACCTTGCCCTCGTATATATATCATGATGTTTGATTATGTCTATATTTATGTGTATATTAACCGTTGAATGCGTAGTGTTGCAAATTTGCAACATATTTATTTTTCCAAATGTAAAATACTCATCTTCAGGAATTATTCATAACGCTTCATAGTTGCATATATGCAACAATCTGCTTTAAATATACAGTTCAAAGTTATGCTGCAAAATGTCTTTTGTGCACAATGTCGCATTTTTGCAAATACGAAAAATTTTGAAAATAAAGACAATATTTTTTACTTAGATTTTTTAAAATGTTTTTTCATTTTCTGCAACTACCTATGAACAAAAAAAATAATTCAGTAATTTAAAAAAAATTTATGCATTTAACACATTTCATGCGGTAAACGTACTTTTATGTTTTTTTGCAGTCTATCACTACAGCGCGTGTCACGTAAAAGTACGTATTTAGATTATTTGTGTTGGATAGCGAGTATTGCATAAATACAATGGGCATTGTAAGTGTGTACGTTTTTTTTTAATAATCATAGAGCATATATTTAAGTGTGAAATAAAGAAAGTTTCGTTGAGAAAAACGAAGTAGTTATCGATTTATTGCAATTTTACTGAATACTCCAGAGAAAATTAAGGAAAAAACGCCTGCTACACACATAAGTCCGTGGCAAAATATACCCGCACGCAATGTGTTTAAGATTAGTCAGTTTCAACAATTAATATTTTTTTTAAATAAATGGTTATAAATAGACATAATCAAACTTCAAGATATATATATTTAGCGTATGCAGCTGTTAAGAAAAGGTTAGTGAGCGAAAGCAGTGTCGAGGTGTGCGCAAATAAATGCAGAGTCTTTAATAACTGTTGTTTTTATTATAATTTTTAAACTCGCAGCGCGACACAGTTGAGAGCGAGATTCTATAAACTAAAATCGCACATTAAACAAAATGGGCAAAGCCAGATATAGAAATCGGAACGCTAAACAAATTGGCTTGCTAGGTCACCGCGCCGGCACGGCTCGGAAATCGCGCACAAGGGGCGCGACGGCGTCGATCGCGACGAAGGCCGTCGGAAGGCTCTTGTAAGACGGACGAGAGATAACCGCACACCCGAGCGCGATGCACTAACGCGCGTTTTCGAGAGATGCGGCGCGGTTAAGTCCGGAGCGTGAGAACAGATTACGAGGAGATTCGGTGGCAATGAGCACTCTCGAGCGCGTCCGCGATGCTTAAGGTTTAAGACAAGAGTGAGTGCTCAAAGACGCAAAAGAGCAAATAATATGCGAAACAAAATATGAATGAACAAATTACGCGTGCGAAAAGCCGTTGTTTTGATCGCCGGTTGTTACAACCGCCGGTTGTTTCAATCGCCGGTTGTTTCAATCGCCGGTTATTTCAACCTCCACATATATTTTAATTAAAAGCTAGAATTGTAACAGAGTTGCGGAATTATGATACTGCGACATTTTGTTACATAATATAAATATTAAAGGTTCTAAAACGTATGTTCTTCAAACGTTCCCTTTTTGTTTGAATATAACCAAACCAAGTGAGCATAAAGCAAACGTTCCTTCAACGTTTACGTGCAGCATGGGTAGAAAGGTAATATTAAATAGATATATAGAACAAAAAATAGATCAAGTTTAAAAAAAATTAATGAACTTATTCAAAGAAATATTTTAAATTCCTAATTAAAGCGCCATTCATACCGGGGATTTTAAGACGTTTTAAAATGATCTTTGATCCGGAGAATTTCTCGAAAACATTTGTCACCGTGAAACAATGTTGCATCGACTCGCCATGCAATAGACTCGCCGAAGGCTTCTCGC
>NW_014557047.1:0-289 GCF_001313825.1 Dinoponera quadriceps | reverse complement strand
CATTCAAACGTTACAACGGTTGTCACAAGCAATAAATTACTTGAAAAAAAGTAACACTGTGCGTTAGAAAAATACTGAAGAGATTTCTTTTTTTTCAGTGGAACAATATTTAATATGCGATGAAATGAATTTGTTTTTACTGAGAAAATCAAGTATTATTTCCTCAAAATGCTGTTTCTTCTGTCAAACAATACCTTAATGAAACAACATTTTGTTTCAAGCAAAATGACGTTTGATATTAAATTATATTGTTTTGTATTAAACAAACTCAAACAAACATGCACGCTAA
>NW_014557046.1:0-5748 GCF_001313825.1 Dinoponera quadriceps | reverse complement strand
CCATGTGAGAATCAAATTATGTTATTAGTATAATTAATAAACTGTTTTACTCAAAATGCTCTAAATTTAACCAAGTTGTTAAAAATATTAATTCATTTCTTTTCAATTATTAAAATCTGAATTCCCCTTCAACAACCTCATATAGTCCTATCCCAGGTAAAGAGATTAAGGGATATGGCCACAGTAGAATTTTCAAAAAATCGATTTTTTTTTTGCTTAAATAATACCTTACACACGTAAAAATATTATACTAATTGATTTATAATCGAAAAAATTTTTTTTTACCGATTTTGAATTTTTTTTTTACTGATTTTGCTCATACCGCAAGACCACCTACGGAGCGAAAATAGAGTACCTGAGCTCGCCTGCGTCCGCTCTCGAATTTTCAAATACATGTTACAAAATCATGATTTACCATGGATAGATAAACGTAGAAAGACTTATAGAGGGGTCTAGTAGTCTTCTTGTACCAAAAAAACTTATATAGAATAATCTTACATAAGCATAACCATTGAAAAGATCCTGTTTAGATGCTATAGTGGTTTTACGCACGTGTTATTGTTTTGTGTGAATTAAATTTTTTTTTTTTTTAACAAAAAACTAAATGAGTGGCAAAAAAAGTGTATGTATCTTATAAAGGTACGAAATCAAACTATTATGTTTCACACAAAAGCAATATTACAAAACGAAAGCCGCCAAATCAATTTGAAGCAGACGCAAATATCGAAGGTGTAAGTACATCAGCAAAGAAACTGCGAATGTCAACAAGTGCCAATGATGTTGAAATTAATAATGAGATTGGTTACAGATTTATTAATTTCATGACAGTTATGAGTGCAATTTCTGAAGTGGTTGTTTGTAAAAAGTGTGGAAATGACATTAAATTTACTGAGACAAGTGCGCGTGGATTAGGTTTTAAGATCGTGAACATTATGAAAATCTTAAATTTGCCAATAGGACCGAATTGCTATAATTTTTGCTTAGAAGTTGATGCTTTGCGAGTCGATCAGGCTGAACGACCAATAAGCAAAGTAGCAAAGATTGTGCGCGCCAACATACAATCGGTTAGAAAATGAAAAGATGAGGAAAATATTGCTCTAGAAGGTCAACTTTATGGAGCTGGTATTGCAGACTAATGGTAAAAATTTTTTTTTGTTACAAAATTCAACTTTAACAACAAAATAATTGCATGCAAAACTTTAAACGCGTTTTTCTCGAAACCACGTTTTTCAAATTGGCCTTACAAACTATGCGATCAATTTTTATCCTATCGACTTCAAATTTTGACAGCATCTTTATAATATGATTTCGCATAGAAGTACCTACGGAATTTTCGATTAACGAAAAATTTTTCATTTTATGACCATTTTAGAACGATTTTTTTCATCGAAATTTGTACTTTTAACTTCAAATTGTCACCATTTTTTTTTTAATTAATATTTTGTTATATCCACAGGTACTTCCATAGATATTTTCATGCTAAATAACGACCACTTTTTTTTTGTTCTAGATCAAAAATTGTAAGTGCCATTTGTAAGGCCGCGGAGCGCTTTTTCAAAAAGATATAGAGCGTTTGTACACCCTAGCAGAAAATGGCGGTCATTAAAAAAAAAAACAATTTTTTAATATCTTTCAGATGTATACTAAAAATACATACAATTATTTTTTAGAATAAATAAATTTTTTATATCAAAAAAAAATATTGAATATGTGCCTCATTTTACGCCCGCTACTGTAGCCATACCCCTTAAGTTCTTTGACCTAAATAAAGGACCACCTAACATATATGTGTTTTGCGACTTGAGTAAATGGGCTTCTCCGGACTTTGACCTGATTTGCAGACCTGCCAGTATATTTAGGCCGCGCGAGTGCGCGAATATGCGATCTTTGTTGCGTACATCCACTTCCACGACGTAACAAATGTCAAATCAATTTTGGGGGCTCGTCGGGATGATAAAATTAATGTGTGTGAGTTAGGAATGAAAATTTTATTAAAACATTGAGAAAAAATAAATATCTATAAATCTGTCTATGAATTTTAAGATTCTCGCGAAGTATACACATTTTATCTTTTACACTTTCCACGTCACACAATCCATCACATCCTATTATTAGCTTACATTAACTTAATGTACCTTCTGATAAAAGAAATTTCCTTAACAATCCTGTACTTCAGGGGAGGTTCTCATGGAACTCGACCAAAAAATCGTTTTTTTTTTTTTCGATAGCTTATGATGTGCAGAATATGTTCCCAAAGCGGTTTGGCCGATAACGATTGCATAAAAAAGTTATCGCATAAGAAAGGAACCCATTTTTTTTTTCACGAAAATTGAGAAAATTGAGTTTGCGCGGTAATGGGTATCTCACATCAATCTTTTTCAAATGCAAGCTTGTATTATTAATATTGTGGTAAGAATAGTTACTTCGAGCACCACCAAATGTCGCTAGATGCGCTATGGCGTTGAAATAACGGAAAACATGCGTCTCTATAATCACTAATATGTGCGGGTCTAGCGTGCAGCGTTAGTCGACCACGTGCTACGTAATAAAACAGTCCTGCAATATTTATCTGTGTATAAACATGCCCAATTTAAGTAAAAAAGGTGCTAGAAGCAAGAATGTTCATGCGGGAAGAGTTCGAAAAAGAAAATACCAAGGAAATCAATTCAGTGTGGAATGCGAAACAGAGTACGTCAGCATATCGGCGAAGAAATTGAAAAATACAAATTACAACGAAGTGATCATGGATGTGAATTAAAATTACGTTATCTTGCACTTTTTAAATGTTTTTGCGTTTCACAGTGAGTTTGTAAAGTGTAAAACTTGTAATAGTGACATTCAAACAACTGCATTGCGATGCAAAATCCGTTGAAATTGCCACTTATATAGCCATCAGTTTATTTAATGAAGGTTATATTACTCTATTAAAAATCATGGATTTATTGGGAATCACCGTTGGACTTGAAGCGAACAACTTTGCTCAGATCACAGAAGTTATGCGTATCACTGCAGCAGAAAATAGTTTGACAGACCAGACAAAAGCAGCGGCATTAACGTGTTACGTCCTGGGTGTACCGGAAACTATGAATCTCTCTTTTTAATTATATGATTGGGAAACAGACGGATTTTGGGCTAGCGCTACTGTAACAAAGATAAGAATACATTGGCCCCCGTTAAACGTACCGTATGGTTCCCCAGGTGTTTTTCATTCATTCCGGCTTCATGTAAGGTATGTAGTTTATTTACATCCTGGGTACCCCGGGGACGATAGATTCGTTAGTTATATAACTAAGATATCTTGCCGCCTCTACGTTGGGCACGTATGTGTCCATACTGGGTACCTAAATAGCAACGGATTCCTCCTCTTATGATTATAAAATTAACAAATTTGATCAAGCGGTTTATGAAAAGATACGAGTATACGCCGCCCATACGTGTCATGAGGCTTCCGATGGGGCTGCGATCTATCCACCCTTGTATAACAAGGGCCCTCCTATGCTATTGGGTTCTTAGAACTGTTTATATTAATAATAGGAATTTCCCGGAGTAGCCGTCTTCCGCGCAATCTCCTCTCATTGGTGGACGTCATCCACCACCCCCTGAAATCCTTCCTATATAAGCCTTACCCTTTTTGCCGCGAGCGCAGTTAAAATAGTAGTTCTTTTGCAGTCAGTGACAATCACAGTCGCAGTTACAATAGTAGTTCCTTTGCAGTCAGTGACAGTCACAGTCGCAGTTACAATAGTAGTTCTTTTGCAGTCAGTGACAGTCACAGTCACAGTTACAATAGTAATTCTTTTGCAGTACAGTACAGTCGAGTCCAGTTCAAGTTATAGTTACAATTAGAGTTACAGTCGCAGTCACAGTTGCAGTTCTTAGTGTCTGTTCTTAGTTCAGTCTTCAGCAGTCCACAACCATAGTCTAGTCTAGCCTTCGTCTTCGTCTTCATTCGTCCTCGTCAGTCTATTGATTCATCTAAATCGTAAGTCTCCATTTCATATTTAAACATGACTTTTAATCATTTCAATCCAATTTCCAATCCCACTTTATCCCTCAAAACACATACCTGCACTGCGTGATTATTGTTTTCTTTGTATTATATAAAGATGTTTTCCTCGCTATACCGATATGTTAAACATTCTTGTTGCGTTATATCCGATTGTATTAAATTAAGTTACACGAATTACCTTTTGTTTAATCTCACTTTAATCTTCATCTTGTATTCGCGTTATTCTAGTAATGCTGATTTATAAAAATTTGTTTAATGTTAACCCACATATTTCATTGTTTAACTTTAGCTAACCCTTTCATCTTTTAAATGTTGCATCTTTTACAATGACTGTTCTTATCAATTTACCACTATTATTAATCCATCCGAGAACCAAATTATATTATTAATAAACAGTTTTATTCAAAATGCCCTAAATTTAATCAAGTCGTTAAAACTATTTATTCATCTCCTATCAATTACCTAAATATAAATTCCTATCTCAACACACTCATATGGTCCTATCCCAGGTAAAGAGATTAAGTTCTTTGACCTAAATAAAGTACCACCTAACGTACGTTCTGTGATCGGAGTAAATGGGCCTCTCCGGACCTTGACCTGATCTGCAGACCTACCAGTACGTTTAGGACTCGCCAGTGCGCGAATAAACAATTTTGTTGCGTTCGTCCTCTTTCAGGACGTAACAAACGAAAAAAGCCACTCAAATCGCTGAAATGGAGCAGTATGAAGTCGACAAAAGATTGATGTATGGCCCTTGAATTGCTGATTAGCTATAAGGTACATTATTTTGCTAATAACTCGAAAAAATCGTTAACCAAATCTTAAAACACGTTTTCTGAAAAATCATGTTTTTCAAACTGGTCTCCACGATATCTTAAGAACTACTCAATGGATTGACTTGGATTTTTTTTTATTTTAAAGTAGATAAAATTTATTGGATCCTAAACCTAAATTCGGATGATATTTGTCGTCTTTTTTTATTTTCAGAGCACATTAAAAAGCGAAAAATATGAAAAAAAGGTACTAGAAATTCACATGTCCGCCATTTTTGTAATTATCGACTTTTTATTGATATTATAGATTCAAGCTCCAATAAATATCATATAATTTATAAAATTTTTTGGTTTTTTCATTTCAGATGACATAAACGTGCTGTGCGATGGAGACCGTTTGGGTACCTTTTTTTTTCAACGTGACGTTCGACGACGTATTAACACTTCCCATGACACCTTTATGCACCAAAAAAAATATTTTTCTATACTTTAAGAGTCGATAAATAACTGTCAAAAAACTCAAGTTGTTTATTTACTTCCTTCTATGACAAAAAAATCAAGAAAATCACCGTGTTTTTAGACCTTTAGATGAGAATCTCCCCTTCATAATTATTGTGTCAGTTTAATGTAACTAATTTTTGCTTAATAACAATAAATATATACGTTGTGTGACATAATGGTAAAACTGACAAAACTTCATTAAAACGATACATTTTTAAACATCTTTAAAAAATGAATCATATAAATATGGAACATAATTCTGATTTTTCCTCTATTAACCCCATTGCTTTAAATTATTAATTATAATAATATGATTATTATTAATTATTAATATATAATTATATTAATTATTAATATATAATTATATTAAGTTGATAATTATTAATTATTAATATATAATTATTAAATTATGCTGTAAAACTTGTTCCCTATTTTGACGGAAATAATATTCCAATAGAAGCTTTC
>NW_014557045.1:0-400 GCF_001313825.1 Dinoponera quadriceps | reverse complement strand
GCCACAAGAGTCCTGCGTTTGAATGTCCGGCGCCTGTATGTATAAAACACGTATGCAATGAATGTTTTAGTCCTTCGAGTCGCGCAATTCGAACGATCAACGATTGTTGAATACCGATCGATAATCTCTGTCGTTTCGCTCGACTATGTCCTTTTAACGACTCGACGCATTCATCACACCATTCCTCCCACACATTGTATTCGTCTCGCGAACTCAATCGAGCGGATTGATCCCACAGTTCACGTTCAGTTCGAACGAGTTCTTCCATTTTTTAGAATCTTCTAAAAAACTTCTAAAATCTTCTAAAATCTTCTAAAACACTTCTCACACAACTTTTCTCATTATTTAACTCTTTTTTTCACTGATCACTGTGCAGTGCCTTCGCTTGAACAACCTACTA
>NW_014557044.1:0-529 GCF_001313825.1 Dinoponera quadriceps | reverse complement strand
TTTCACATCTAGGTCTATCAGAATCGATCCTCAGGACCTCTAACGCAGTAAGATTTCACAAAGCACAGTTGGTTGCGTTAGTTTGTTTCAATTGCGAATATTGGAGTAACAAGTCAGAATAGCAAGTTCTCATAATTTAGTAAGTAGAAGAACGTGTATTAGAATATGTGGAATTAATATTTTTTGACCATGAGTTATAGGGAAACATGTTAGAATAGAAAGTTTCACATCTAGATCATTCAGAGTCGAACGACAGGACCTCAAACGCAGTTAGATTTCACCAAGGANTAATTTTCATTCCAGAGCATTGGAGATACATGACAAAATAACAAGGTTTTCATTGATATTGAACTGAATTTCAGGACGAGAAATTGGCGCATAGATACCAGTTCGTTGTTGTTGTGATTTCCCTAAATGGACGTATCACCATGACTGACATAGAAAAAATACATCGTTTTCGCAGGCTCCAGTAAACAAAATGAGGGATGCCCAAAGCTGATAGATTTCGGACAAGATGGTAGGTGGTGGG
>NW_014557043.1:0-610 GCF_001313825.1 Dinoponera quadriceps | reverse complement strand
GCTATTTTCATAATCGATAACACTTTCGGTCGCTATTATTTCGAGATCTACGTATCGACAAGTCGCGTGTCCCAAGGCGCGCGCCAGATGCGCAACGTAACGTTATTTGCACGTCGTTGTTCTCCGTTTTTCGTTGAAATTTATCGCCCGCGGAGAAAATGCGTTTCTTCGAGGAAACATAAATCACCCTCCTCTCCGCCCGTTGTTACCTCCAGCGCGTTCGAATATTTTCACTCTCGTGCCATAATCTGTTTCCAATGATTGACTCAGCAATTAACTTAATATGTTTTACTCTCCTATCCTTCCGACACGTACTGGCGTAATATCAATCAATATATTTGATATATTATGGATAATATTTTAATATTATAAGCTGTGTACCTGCTCTTGGATATTTATACGGATACTTATATTTCCAATTAATGTTTACCTTTTAAGATTGATATGTTATTAGCGCATGCTTGCGCTTTTCTCAACGATGAATACCGAAATGAGCTATCCGCGCGATGACAGTTTCGAGATCGAATTTATCGAAAATCTGTATTATTTCTCTCATCGCGTGGATACGCGCAAACGTAATATCCAGATAAAGACATTTGCACAGCGCAGT
>NW_014557042.1:344-626 GCF_001313825.1 Dinoponera quadriceps | reverse complement strand
AGATAGTAAGAGAAGTGGGAATCAAATGTATAAAAGTGTGCATCAAATACACTTGATATTATATATCATTTATGATGTGTAACAACACAATGAAGTATAAATTGTCTTATGAAATATGCGACTCTCTATTATTTTATTTCAATATTTTTACAAGCAGAATTACTTAAAAAATTAATTTATATTTAAAAAGCCACATAATTTTACTATAAAAACCAAGTTGAATTTAAAATATTATAACTAAGTTCCTGCCGCTAATTTTAAATATTGCTTACAATTAGGTGT
>NW_014557042.1:0-323 GCF_001313825.1 Dinoponera quadriceps | reverse complement strand
ACAATTAGGTGTTAAGATTTTTTAGACTAATTGTTATTTTATTAATAAGGTTGAGTAACATGCATTCCAACAGCAATATGAGTTTGCTCCCTAACATTTAATCATACTTTTAGTTCACGTAAATGTGAATACCAAAAAGGTACATTGTCACCATTTCATGCTTCATCATTTTCATCGCGGTGAAACCAACTGAGGTAACTAAAATTATTCATAAGACGTATGGCGTCAATATTATAACAGGAAGGCCGGGATTAGTTTGGAAAAATCAAAGCGAAAACTCCGAAGTGAACGATCGACCACGCGCTGAACGATCTGAGATAATC
>NW_014557041.1:0-423 GCF_001313825.1 Dinoponera quadriceps | reverse complement strand
GACGATAATAATAGTACTAATAATAATAACGAGTACTGTCGTTTATTGTACACCGACACCGACAGCCTGATTTATTACATCGTCACAAACACGACGACGAATCTGTATGAGTGTATGCGGCGCAATCTAGCGCGATTCGACACGAGCGACTATCCGTCGGCCAATGCGTACGATATGCCGCGCGCGAACAAGCGCGTGCCCGGTCTTATGAAGAACGAAAATTGCGGCGCGATCATGAGCGAATTCGTCGGATTACGAGCGAAGATGTACGCCTATCCGGTGGACGGTCGCGAGGACACCAAGATAATAAAAGGGGTGCACAGACACATCGTCGCGCGACAAATCACCTTCGACGATTACGCGCAATGTTTGCGCGACGCGACGGAATGCACGGCCCGTCAATCATGCATAAGATCCAGATTA
>NW_014557040.1:0-2292 GCF_001313825.1 Dinoponera quadriceps | reverse complement strand
ATGAACAATTGCGCCACCATATTGCCAAACAATGAAGACAAATTGCTCTCTTTTCGCAATTACGGCAGAAAAAACGCCTGTCATTATTTATCTATGCGGGTATCGCATATGCGCAAACGCCGCGCGAGGTCGTCCGCCCGGACGACTCCCTCCAACTCGGGGAGCTTAACCAGAAGCCCCCCGTTTGCCGCCCTCCTCACCGAGTTACGGTCTCCCAACAACTCGGCTAGGGGCAATCGTTCCCTCACCTCACGGAGGACCNCCATATTGCCAAACAATGAAGACAAATTGCTCTCTTTTCGCAATTACGGCAGAAAAAACGCCTGTCATTATTTATCTATGCGGGTATCGCATATGCGCAAACGCCGCGCGAGGTCGTCCGCCCGGACGACTCCCTCCAACTCGGGGAGCTTAACCAGAAGCCCCCCGTTTGCCGCCCTCCTCACCGAGTTACGGTCTCCCAACAACTCGGCTAGGGGCAATCGTTCCCTCACCTCACGGAGGACCTCGAAAATAAGGTCCCCGGGGGGCACCAGATTCCCACGGCCGCCGTCCTTGGCGGTCGCGGGAGTATCTTCTTCCCCTGTTGTCCCCCATCCCGCCGCACGACCTGTGCTGAAGGGGGGCACCGATTGGCGGCACGGCAGGGGCCTCCGCTCCAGGGCCGGCAGCCCTATCCTCTTGGGGCGTCGGTGGCCCAGGTCTCCGACGCCACTTTTTTCGCTTTTGCGGCTTCTTCGTAGGAGCCTCACAGGACCCTCCATCCCCGTCTGTCACCGTCTCGACACCACCCCCCACAACCGGTCGATCCGCCGGCGGGCGGGATGGTGGAGCGAGAGCTCTCTTCTTCTTCGGCTGCGGAGAGGAAGGGGGCATTTCCACCACCCCCATCCGCAGCTTTTCTCTTCCGATACTCCCCACCCAGCGGGGGCTATTCGTCTACCGCCGGTGGGGGGATCTCCCCACCTCCATTGGGGGAGGACGGGAGGCCGTTACGCTTCTCCTTTCCCTCCTCAGTTCTCGAATCACCTCCTGGGATCGGGCATTCTCAAATTCCAAGCCAACGGCCCGTCCCCGAGGATGTAAAACTCCTTGAGCTCCTTTCGGAGCTCATCTCTTTCTTTGGCATGAGCGTCATTGATCGCTCTTGCCTCCTCCAACTTGGCCTTTATGGCCGCCTCCTTCTTCGCCCTCTCCTTGGCCTCTCAATACTGGGCCACAGAGCCTATGCGTAGGCTTTCCGAAGCCATCGCCTTCCCACAGTCTACGACCCTCAACGCCTCTCCAAGCATCCAATTGACTTTGCAGGCGTTGAGTGTCCTCCCCAGACCCTCGTTTCGGGCCACGAGCGAGGCCCGATAAATCTATTCTTAAATTTACTTGATGTACCGGAATTTGGTCATCCGCATTATTTCCGCCTCGGGGATGGTGTTGTTACTCTTCTGGTCATGGAGGACCCGGATGTGTTCTTCTGCGAGAGCGCTATCTTTCTCGCACTCTTTCTCGCACTCCATTTCGGAGTCCGACCCTAGGTCAACCCACCCGGGGTCGGACTCCTTCCCTTTCAGAAGGGCTTCTTCCGCACTCCTTAACGCCTGGTTCTTCAGACCCAGCCAGACCTTTGTGCTGGTCTCCGGGTCTCCCTTCCACAGCGCGTCACGGCACGCAACCTCCTCTAGCCCTATCCCGGAGACGTAGGCCTCAATTGTTTCATCCAAAGAGGGGTTTGAACCCGACATTAGAAAGGCTGCCGCTTGCCTGTAGTCAATGCCCGAGTGCCTCGCCAGACGACAAAACACCCAGGCTGGGCCCTTCACGATAGTGGCGGGGCCGGCCGACCCCGAATTAGTCGAGGCAGGCCGCGCCCCCCTCCCCACTGCCCCCTGGGTCCCCACTACGTAAGGGAGGCCCTACACCCGCCGATGAATGCGCTCTGGCGCCACCTTCACTGCCAACAGCGATAACACTTTTGGTGGTGGAGCTCGCTGGAGACTCCACTACCCGCCCGTCGTGGGATGACGACTAGAGGGGGGGGGGCAATACCCCCCTTCGCACCGACCTGTGAGGCTCCGAAAACCTATGAGGCAGTAAGGTTACTCCTGTTCGTGGTCATATTTCCATTCCTGTGTGAGAGAGTACTTTACAACCCCCTTTTCGCGGGCTGGTTTTTTTATCGAGGTTTCCTCCCTCTAGGCCGGTTGCTAAAAAGCTGACGGGCCCGACCTGCCCTTGGAGAGATGCTTTTAGGGCGGCTCCATCTCGCCCGAACCGGGAATCCTTACTCAGCTAAGT
>NW_014557039.1:0-436 GCF_001313825.1 Dinoponera quadriceps | reverse complement strand
ATTTCTTCTACTTAGTGATACGGAGTGAATATTATGACTATGTTATAGAATAAAATTTCATGTGAGAAATGGAGCGTCTCAAAATCAAACATTTTTCATTTTCCTTTCAGCCCATATCCAAACAAAAGATTAATGTATGTCAACTAAATGTGTTTCTCAATGTAAAAATAATTTGTCGCGAGTCACATTACCTGAATTTCTGAAAGACATCCCAGTGTGCAGAGCACGTGACTCACGGTAGTTAATACGGTGTCGTGACCCTGTAACATTTTCGTTCATTATCTTCTATTTTTTGATAAGGTATGTAAAAGTGTAAGCATCCGCGTGGTGATGCCTTTGCGAAACATGGAATTTAATTTCAGTGGTTTACTAGGATAACTTCGTAAATCTAAAAATGCATTACTGCAGCGAAATTGATATCGTACCGCGAACAAAA
>NW_014557038.1:1090-1396 GCF_001313825.1 Dinoponera quadriceps | reverse complement strand
TTTTTTGTTTTTTGCCCTAGGACGCTCCGTTTTGCTGGAATGCTGTCAAACACCCAAGGGTCATTTAAAAAAGACGCAATTTTAGATTAGCTGAAGAAAAAACAATGGCCGCCACAAAAAAATAAAAAAAATTTTTTCATATAATTTAAACATTCATAAACATATGTGTAAAGTTACATGTAAATCGGTTAATCCGTTTTTTTTAATAAATGAAATAAAAACCATATGAAATATCGCCGTTTACAGTGTTCGGGCCCCTTAACTACTCGGAACAAATTGTTAAGGCTTGGCTGGGATGTTTTGCCT
>NW_014557038.1:0-970 GCF_001313825.1 Dinoponera quadriceps | reverse complement strand
GGATTATGAAATTGGTGAAAAGATGGCAAGAAGTCATAGAAAAGAATGGTCAATACATTATTGATTAGTATATATTTTGTATATTAAATAAATTGTATTTTATACCAGTCAAAAAAATCGAATGAACTTATTAGCCAAACCAATATATTTTACAAAAAATATTTATTAAGGTCTGCTAAAAGAATTTTTGGTGAGGACAGAACGAAATGATTACTGCAAGAAGATAATGAACAGAAAAATTTTATTCGGCTATGTACTGCGTGGTAGCTCAAAATTGGCATAACTACGAAAGATTGGTCGGCATCCTTTCCAGACGCAAACCCCATCAAAAATGTATGATCATACCTTAAGATGAATATTAAAGGAAAGCACGTCTTCACTCTTAAGCAGCTGTGCACGAAAATAATAACAATATGGCGCTCTTTACCTGCAGAACACGCCGAAAATATGGTCGAAGGTACGCAAAAACGGTGTCTAGCAATAATTGATAGTTACTAAATATTTGGGCATTACTAAAAGTCTTCTATTTTTGTTTAAAAAAAAGACAATTTAACTTTATCTTTTATTATTTTCAAATTATTAGCCACATTGTCTTGTTGAACATGATTCTTGTGTTATTCTTCCCCTTTGCCTTCTTCTTCCATTTTATTTTGTTGTATTTAACCATGTATATACAAGACAGCGATGTAAAACGATCCTATACAAACACATAGAAAGATTGGCCGTACGTCGTGCATAGTGTAAGAGCAGTCTATTGCTGCTTCCATTAAACGGATAGCTAATTGATATCTAACAAAAGAAAATATTATATGGTTGCATCAAAGTACACCTTATTAATAGGTTGGCAACTAAGTGATTGCGGATTTTGTAGATAGACGGTTTTAGCACATACTTTTGTTTTGTCATCGTGTTCAAAGTACCTAACCTATATTGTTTTCTTGTTGCTTGGACATTCACCTTTAATTAGTAA